>NC_036450.1:840094-1082594 GCF_002775205.1 Xiphophorus maculatus
GTGGAGATTTAAAAGAAGTCAGTGTTTCAGCTGTTTTACAGTTTTCTGGAAGTTTGTTCCAGATTTGTGGTGCATAGATGCTGAAAGCTGCTTCTCCTCGTTTGGTTCTGGTTCTGGGGATGCAGAGCAGAACCAGAACCAGAACCTGAGAGGTCTGGAAGGTTGATACAACAACAGCAGATCTTTAATGTATTGTGGTGCTAAGCCGTTCAGTGATTTATAAACTAACAACAGGATTTTAAAGTCTATTCTCTGAGCTACAGGGAGCCAGTGGAGGGACTTTAGAACTGGTGTTATGTGCTCTATCTTCCTGGTTTTAGTCAGAACGCCAGCAGCAGCATCTGGATCAGCTGCAGCTGTTTGATTGATTTGTTGGACAGACCTGTGAAGACGCTGTTGCAATAATCAATACGACTGAAGATGAAGGCATGGATGAGTTTCTCTAGATCTGGCTGAGACATTAGTCCTTTAATCCTGGAAATGTTCTTCAGGTGATAGAAGGCCGACTTTGTGACTTTAAATCATTTCAAGACTAAAACACATGCTGGAGGTTCTGCTGAAACCTGCAGAACCTCCAGCAACATTCCTCACCGGTCTGGGCCCGGTGAGGAATGTTGCTGGAGGTTCTGCAGGTTTCAGCAGATTTTTGTTACATAATCATTTTGCTTCAGGATTTTTCTCACTGTTTCATAAGAGCAGCAAGTCTGGACAGAACCTGGACAGAACCAGAAGCTCCAACTTCCTCAGCTCTGTGAATCAAAGTGGAGGTTCTGACCCAAACGGGTCCAGCTAGGATTGGGGTCATAAATCAGTTTTTAGTAAAGCTGATGTTTGTGATCATCAGGAAACTGATAATAAAAGTAAAACATCTTTCTTCTGTTTTCACTAAATGAAGCTTTAAATTATTAATGATCAGAATCTGACTGGAGCCAAAACAAGCAGACTGTAGGAATTTAGATGTAATAAATCAGAATGTTCATTTACCCTTTGAAATGATTATAATTAACCTAATAATTATTTATTATTAAATAATTATTAATAATGATTATTAATAAGAGGGGCCAAAGGGGTCGGGTGCAGTGTGTGATGGGTGGCGGCAGAGGGAGGGGACCCTGGCGGTCCGATCCTCGGTTGCAGAAGCTCTTGGGACGTGGAACGTCACCTCTCTGGTGGGGAAGGAGCCGGAGCTAGTGTGTGAGGTCGAGAGGTTCTGGCTAGAAATAGTCGGTCTCACCTCGAAGCATGGCTCTGGTACCAGTCTCCTTGAGAGGGGCTGGACATACTTCCACTCTGGAGCTGCCCACGGTGAGAGGCGTCAGGCAGGAGTGGGCATACTTGTTGCTCCCATCTCGGCGCCTGTACGTTGGGGTTTACCCCGGTGAACGAGAGGGTAGCATCCCTCCGCCTACGGGTGGGGGGACGGATCGTTTGTGCTTACGGGCCGAACGACAGTTCAGCTTATTCACCCTTCTTGGAGTCCTTAGAGGGGGTACTGGAGAGTGCTCCTCCTGGGGACTCCCTTGTTCTCCTGGGGGACTTCAACGCTCACGTGGGCAATGACAGTGAGACTTGGAGGGGCGTGGTTGGGAGGAACGGCCCCCCGATCTGAACTCGAATGGTGTTCTGTTGTTGAACTTCTGTGCTCATCATGGATTGTCCATAACGAACACCATGTTCAGTCATAAGGGTGTCCATATGTGCACTTGGCACCAGGACACCCCAGGCTGCAGTTCGACGATCGACTTTGTCATCGTTTCATTGGATCTGCGGCCGTATGTCTTGGACACTCGGGTGAAGAGAGGTGCGGAGCTGTCCACTGACCACTACCTGGTGGTGAGCTGGCTCCGGTGGTGGGGGAGGAAGCCGGTCAGGCCTGGCAGGCCCAAACGTGTTGTGAGGGTCTGCTGGGAACGTCTGGTGGAAGCTTTAACTCCCATCTCCGGCAAAACTTCGAACACGTTCCAGGGGAGGTGGGGGACATGAAGTCTGAGTGGACCATGTTTCGTGCCTCCATTGTCGAGGCGGCCGATCGGAGCTGTGGCCGCAAGGCTGCATGTCGCGACGGCAACCCTCGAACCCGTTGGTGGACACTTTCGGTTAGGGATGCCGTCAGGCTGAAGAAGGAGTCCTATCGGGCCTTTTCGGCCTGTGGGACTCCGGAAGCAGCTGATGGGTACTGGCAGGCGAAGCAGCGTGTGGCTCGGGTGGTTGCTGAGGCAAAACCTCGGGCGTGGGAGGAGTTTGGAAAGGCCATGGAGAAAGACTTCCGTACGGCTTCGAGGCGATTCTGGTCCACCATCCAGCGTCTCGAGGGGGGGAAGCAGTACGGCACCAACACTGTTTATAGTGGGGATGGTGTGCTGCTGACCTCTACTCGAGACGTTGTGGGCCGGTGGGCAGAATACTTCAGAGACCTCCTCAATCCCACCAACATGCCTTCCATTGAGGAAGCTGAGCCTGGGGACTCTGGGTTGGGCTCTCCAATCTCTGGGGACGAGGTCGCCGAGGTGGTTAAAAAGCTCCTCGGTGGCAGGGCTCCGGGGGTGGATGAGATTCGCCTGGAGTTCCTTAAGGCTCTGGATGTTGTAGGGTTGTGTTGGCTGACGCGACTCTGCAATATTGCATGGACATCGGGGGCAGTTCCCCTGGATTGGCAGACTGGGGTGGTGGTCCCCCTGTTCAAAAAGGGGGACCGGAGGGTGTGCTCCAATTATAGAGGGGTCACACTCTTAAGCCTCCCTGGCAAGGTCTATTCAGGGGTCCTGGAGAGGAGGGTCAGTCGGATAGTCGAACCTCGGATTCAGGAAGAGCAGTGTGGTTCTGGTTCTGGTTGTGGAACACTGGACCAGCTCTACACCCTCGGCAGGGTCCTGGAGGGTGCATGGGAGTTCGCCCAACCGGTCTACATGTGTTTTGTGGACTTGGAGAAGGCGTTCGACCGTGTCCCTCGGGGAGCCCTGTGGGGTCCTTCCACCACATCTTGTTCATATTTATGTTTTCTTTGTATTATTTACAGCTTCAGTTTCTTTAAGTTGTTTCAGATTTTAGTTGATGTCTGGAGAATTCTTTTGTTTTTCTAAAAAATCTTATTTTTGTCACTTAAATATTCACTGATTATTGTTTGTGCTAAGCTAAAGTTAGTTTTGCTTTGTTTTACTTCATTTTGCATGTTTGTTCAGTTTCTCCAAGCAGGTTTTTGATCTTTGTGCTCAGAGTTCAGTTGACTTCAGTTCATTTGTTTCTTATACTTTGATTTATTTTTGCATTGACTCTTTAATTATCTTTTCTAAGTATTAAAATGGAAACTTGTTTCTGCTTTGAAGACTTTTTTGTCCTGGTTGGAGTCTGGTCTCTCACAGGTTTTAACGATCTAACTCTGCTTAGATTTAATATGTTAATGTGTGTATTTATTGATTTGATTGATTATTGAGTTTAAATCAGTTTCTCAGGCTGGAGCTGTTTCCACAGACAGCCTGTGGGGGCGCTACAGATGAGGGTGATGGAGCGGAGTCCTTCCAGAAGCTGCTCGGCTAGAAGAGAAACGACTTTAGATTAGAAATTATTTTACTGTTATTATTCAGAAAGTATCTGGAATTTTCTGTTAAATGTTAAATAATTGTTTTCTCCAATAAACCATTTAATTATCTATAAATTTCTGTCTCATTTCCTCATTTATTTAAAGAAATAATCTGAGGACTTTGCGCTTGGCTCTGAGTTTTATTGGCTCAGGGCGCCCCCTGCTGTCTGTGGCAGGTATAAACTCTGCTGGTTCACATGTTTCTGTTTGCTGAAGGACAAAGAAACATCCAGAAAACCCAGTTCATATCTACACCTCTCTGTCCTCACAGCCTGAAGCCTGAAGGTCAGGATGAAGGTCAAACCGAAGGTCAGGATGAAGGTCAAGATGAAGGTCAAACTGAAGGTCAGGATGAAGGTCAAGATGAAGGTCAAACTGAAGGTCAGGATGAAGGTCAGGATGAAGGTCAAACCGAAGGTCAGGATGAAGGTCAAACTGAAGGTCAGGATGAAGGTCAAACTGAAGGTCAGGATGAAGGTCAAACTGAAGGTCAGGATGAAGGTCAAACTGAAGGTCAAACTGAAGGTCAGGATGAAGGTCAAACTGAAGGTCAGACTGAAGGTCAGGATGAAGGTCAGGATGAAGGTCAGACTGAAGGTCAGGATGAAGGTCAGGGACCAGCTGGATGAGCTGAATCTAATATTTGTGTTCTGTTTCTCCTTCTTCCCAAAGATCCGTTGGAGCTGCTGCCTTCAGAATCCATCCATGTGGTTCTGGTTCGGTGGTTTACAGAACCGGCAATTTCCGGTAAGCTTCATATTTCACCGGTTTGTTGTTGAACTGGAGCATTAAACACATCAAGGTAAATGTTAGCAATTTGAAAACTTCAACAGGATCCATGAATCCAGACAGGACTTTGTTGAGAATCCAGAACCTCTGGACACGAACAGAACAGAACCAGGATCTGATGGTTAAAGTCTGGGTGACTTTAATTTTCATTTTAAAAAAACACTTGGCCTATTAAAGAATCACTTTAATCATAATCTTTTTACTTAAAGAAGACTTTTGGTTTCTACACATTTAAATAGCATCTTCTTTATGTGTTAAGAAATAATATTTAAATAACATGCAGACAAACTTTCACAAGCCAACAAAACAAAACTGACTTCAAAATCTTTGCAAATAATATTAATAGAACTAATTACTGCACTGTTGCCTGTAACAATAGCAGCTCACTTTTTAAGTCATACTAGACGCAAATTACATTCTTATAATGTTTTTTCAATGTAATAATAAAAAATATTCAAAATAACAAAAACAGACACTTTTCAAAAGTGTCTACGTTTATCCAGGACTGGATGAAGAGAAATTATTCTGTGGATCATCCATAAAATATCAAACTTCATTCCATCAACGAATGTAACATGAAGGAAACATATTCCAGACGTCGCTCCAGGTAATTACAAATATTTATGAAAACTTGGACGTTTCATCAGTCAGTGAAATTCCCCTGGACTCCCTGGACAGAGCGAGGAAAGTGAGGATTCATCCTGTGAGTGGGAGACTTTTCCTAACGGGTCCGACTCGCTCTGTTTGGCTCAAGTTCTGGTTGGAACCAGAACTTCAACCAGACCAGGCTAACATCTTCTGTTAGCCGTTACTTTGTTACGTTAGTCATTTCAAAGGAATCTGTGGAAAAGATAATCAGTAAATAAATATAAATCAAATTCAAATAATGTTTTTATTGTTGTTTATGCAATAATACCTAGTATGTCTGTGCTTATAAATAAAAATGGTCCACTGATGATCTGGAAAGCAGACAGTCAGAGAGTCGCTGCTGTCTGGTGAAGGTCCAACGTTTCCCTAAAGAAGAGAAACGTTGAAGTTATGAGGAACCAAAATATGAATCATGAATCAATGTAAATTCTGTTAGAACCATATCAGGATGCTGCTTACAGATATTGTATGATAACCATGTTTCTTGGTCAAGTTTTCCTTTAATAAATGTCTTAGCTCAGGCAAACAGCCTGATCTAAGGTTTTTATCTGTGCTATAAAATAATAATATAAGTCTAGAAATGAAAATAATGCATCACAAACAGAACGTATGCCACCTACATATTTAGTTGTTTGATTTTTAGGGATTTTTTATTCTTTTCAAACAGCAACTTCTTAATTAAGAAGAGTGTGAAGGTCTGACTGGGTCATGAACTAAAATGCTCTTAATTACTTCAACTTATTTCCATAGGAAATGATTTAATAATTATAATAATGAACTTGTTTATAACACATTTTACATGTATAGAAATCTCAATTCAAGTTCATTATTAAAGCACATTTCATCAAAACAGCATCTCAAATCATTCACACCATCAAAATATCAGCTGCCAATTATGAAACAAGCATTAAACAGTAGATTTTGTTCAAAATCAAGCAAATACAGATGAAATATTAATGAATGTTTCAGTTGCTGCTAATCTAAAGCAGTTCTAACCAGCTGGATGTTTAGTCTAGATTATTAATCCGCTCAGTGATTTATAAACTAGCAGCAGTTTAAAGTTTATAGTAACAGCAGAACTCCAGGAATATTATATGATCAGAGGAAACCAATCAGTGATTCAACTAAACAATTAAATTTGATTGTTAGCAACAAACCTGAGAAACAACAGTAAACAGTAACAGTTGATCAATAAGCCAGAGACACAGTTTCAAGACAATAATGGTAGTTTAATAAAACGTATGTGAACAAAAAGTAGAAAGTTACAAAATGAATCCAACTACTGAGGCTAACAGGCCGGTTCTGGACGGGAGGCGAAAACCCGAGAAATCACTGAAGTTAAACTTCAACAGGACGAACATCCAGGCCCAAACACACACACACACACACACACACACACACACACACACACACACACACACACACACACACACACACACACACACACACACACACACACCTGTCCTGTCATTCACACAGCAGGTGTGTGTGTTTCGGTCACTGCTGGTTTTATTCCTCAACACATTTGTAAATGTTAAGAAAGAATAAAACTTTACTGCCACCAAGATGGAAATATTTTGTCTCCAAACAGAAACAGAAATACATTTACATCATCAATCTGCATATTAATTCATTTGTTTTGTTAATAATAGTTATTGCACTGGGGATAAATGTTTTTTCAGAGCAGATTAGATCTTTATGAAGTTTTTATAAACTTCCTGTCTGGTTCGGTCTGTCCTCTGCTGCTGCCTGGTCCTGGTTCCGAATCCGGTTCCGGTTCCGGTTCTGCTTTTATGCTGAATAATATCCTATAAACTCAAAACTAAACAAACAGTGAGCCTGAGCGTTTCTGGGCTTTTATTGGCTCCTTTGTTTCCTAACAAACATGACGTCACCGCTATAGACAGAGCAGCCAATCAGAGCCCAGAGCAGCTGGTCTCTATGGTAACGACGGATCGTTTGGAGCAGAGCAGGGTCGGACTGAAGCTGAGAACAAACTGGTTCAACTGGGAGAACTGGAGCAGAAACTGGTGAGTCCGAGCCGCTGATTGGTTCATCGTTTGTTTGTTTGTGTCGCTGCGCGCGCAGCGGCGGCTGCTGCTTCCTGTTCCAGAGATAAACATCAGAGTTTCAGGCCTCCGCACCTGGAGCAGACCTTCACAATAAAAGCACAGAACACTGAGGCCAGTTCCTCCTTCTGACCAGCAGGTGGCGCCATCAGATAAACAGAAACTTTAGATAATCCGAACATTTCTGATCCAAGTTGTGATGGTTCTGGATTTAATCTGGTTCTGATGCTGTATCAATAAAACTGATATTATTATTGATACTTTATTAACTATTTACACATTTTCAGTCATAAAAAGAGAAGAATTTATGGTTTAAAAGCTGAAAAAATAAAAACAAATTATATTTTGTTGTTTCTTGATTGAAAAAAAAAAGAGCCAAAATTTCATTCTGTCATAAAAAGAACTGGCTTTACGACAGAACCAGAACCAGAACCAGAACTCTTTCCAACAGGCGTCCATCCAGGAACTGTCTCTGTGATGGACCTGGTACCAGAACCAGAACCAGAACCGACCCTCTGGTACCAGAACCAGAACCAGAACCGACCCTCTGGTACCAGAACCAGAACCAGAACCGACCCTCTCTGTGTCGCTGTCAGTCATGGCAGGAACGTCCAGACACGACCGAGCGATGGCCCAGAAGGCCAAGCAGCAGCTGTCGGGATGTTCTGACCCGGTGGAGCGGCTCCGGCTGCAGTGTCTGACCCGAGGCTCGTCTGGGATCAAAGGCCTAGGCAGGTAAGCCCCGCCCACCTCACTCACCTGGTTGCAGCAGTTCTGACCACAGTGGAGCCGGGTCAGAACCGGGTCAGAACCGGGCCACAGTGGCTCTCAGATGCAGAAACATCAAAGTTTGGAAACGTTTCTTCAATCCGCCTGGAACCAGAGAAAAGAAACGAGAAAACGACGACATTTAAAATGATATTTATAAAATATGTTTATAATGTTTATAAAACATTTATTACTAAAGTTTAAACTAATAAACTTCATGAAGAAACTGAAACACTGATAAAGGTTTTAACGTCTGCAGGTTCAGTTCAGTACAAACAGAACTGACCCAAAACACAAGTACTTTAGTTACTGCAGTACTCTGATTACTCCAGTAATACTCTGATTACTCCAGTAATACTCTGATTACTCCAGTAATACTCTGATTACTCCAGTATTCGTACTGAGTTCTGTGTGTCTGCAGTAGTCATGCTGCGGGCTGTGCTGACTCGGCGTTGCTGCAGGATGTTGTTGTTTTCCTCGTTCTGTTGCTGTTGGTGGTTTCCAGCTGCTGATCTCAGTTCTGTAGTACTCTGTGGTACTCTGTGGTACTCTGTGGTACTCTGTGGTACTCTGAGCTCATTTACTACATCAGATCAGCAGTTTGTGATCGTAGTTTCTCGGTTCGGCTCTAAATGTGTCATCATGGCTGAGAACTAGAAACCACAAACACATTAACAGTTTTTGTACAGATGGTAGAATAAAAAAGTATTTTTACTTCCTGTATTTTTGTTCTCAGTTTTAGTTTTAGTGAGAATCTGTCAACAAATCTGCAGATACTTTAAAACCTGAAAACTTTTAGTTCAGCAGTTTGTAGTTTCAGGTCATTTTCGCTGTGATCCAGTTTCTAGAGGCAGTTTTTCCCGAACATAGAGGACGCCTCTGTTTGTGGAGCGTGTAGCTGTGACGTGTGGCGGCCAGTAGGGGCGCTGTGGCTCCAACAGTCTGTTTCCTGTCAGGACCTTCAGGATCATGGACGACAACGAGAACCGCTCCCTGGACTTCAAGGAGTTCCTGAAGGGCCTGAACGACTACGGGCTGCTGATCGAGAAGGACGAGGCCTCCGCCTTGTTCCGCCACTTCGACCGCGATGGCAGCGGCTCCATCGACTTTGACGAGTTCCTCATCACCCTGAGGGTAAACCAGTAAACCCAGTAACACCAGTACCACCAGGCAGAAACATCTATCAGAAAAACATGTTGAATGATTTTAAATGAAGACCTGTCCTGGTCTCATTGGCCTCCTGTCTTTGGTTTTAATCGTCCGGCTGCTCGGTGAAACCCGGTGTCTGTTCTGACCTCAGAACCAACTGGTTCCACTGGTTTAGCCTGAACTCGTCCCTCTGTCCTGCAGCCTCCCATGTCCAAGTCTAGGATGGAGGAGGTGATGGAGGCGTTCAGGAAGCTGGATAGGACCGGAGACGGCGTGATCACCGTGGACGACCTGAGGGGCGTCTACAACGCCAAGTACCACCCAAAGTACCAGAACGGGGAGTGGACCGAGGAGCAGGTGTTCCGGACCTTCCTGGACAGCTTCGACTCTCCGTACGACAAAGACGGGAAGGTACGGGAATGAATCCGTGGTTCAGGGTCTGACGGTCAGAGAAACATGCAGAACCAGAAACCTGATGGGAGAGCAGGCAGGAGGAATCTTTGGCTCCGGTTCTGATTTATTTTTGTTCTGGCTGGTGGTTTTGTTCATGGGTCCAGTTTCAGGGATCCACCTGAAGGAGATCAGAGAAAATGTTGGATGCTTTAAACCACACAGTTCATTCTCCCACCTCAGCTGATCTTCTTGGTGCTAGCATTAGCATTAGCATTAGCTAGCTATGTCTGCAGGTCTCCTGCCGACGTTTGGACCAGAACCAGACAGAATGCTCAGTTTGGTTCTGGTGCTGGGCACGTTCTGATTCGGTTCTGGTAGACCACTTCATCCCTCAGCAGAACTTTCCTGGATCCAGTTCCTCGGTTCCATGTCCAGGTTTTTTTGTTTTGGTTGTTTTTATTTTTCTACACATTAAGACACTAAAATCCAGAGGTCAGGACTTCCTCCTGACCTCTGACCTTTACCTTCCTGTATTTTACCTGCGGCTCAGTAGGATGATGTCTACACTGATCTACTCTGGGTTTCTCCAGTTTTCTCTCGGTCCAGAGAACGTTGAACAGAACCGATTGTGGACCCGCTCCTCTTCCTCACTGACCGTCTTCATCCTCTGACCTCCAGGTGACCAAAGAAGAGTTCCTGAACTACTACAGCGGCGTCAGCGCCTCCATCGACAGCGACGCCTACTTCATCCTGATGATGAGGAACGCCTGGAAGCTCTGAGGCCGCATGAGCTATGACTCATTTATAACGATGATATTAATGTTTTACAGTGATCACTATTTATAATGATAATGTTTTACAGTGATCACTATTGATAATAATAATGTTTTACAGTGATCACTATTGATAATATTGATGTTTTACAGTGATCACTATTGATAATATTGATGTTTTACAGTGATCACTATTGATAATATTGATGTTTTACAGTGATCACTATTGATTATAATATTAATGTTTTACAGTGATCACTATTTATAATAATAATGTTTTACAGTGATCACTATTGATAATATTGATGTTTTACAGTGATCACTATTTATAATGATAATGTTTTACAGTGATCACTATTGATTATAATATTAATGTTATTAATGGTTTATGGTAATCACTGATATCAAATAATTGATTTCCATCTTTATGAAGTTTTACTTCAACATTTCAACAGAAACTTTTCATTTTTTACTTTATTGTTCATAATCAATAATTGGTTAATGATGGTTAAATAAAGGTCCTAGTTCAAACCTGGCAGTATGTACAGAACATTAATGGAGACAAAGCAGAGTCGTACATTCTGGTCTGGATGCTCGTGACGTTTGGACCGGGTCGGATTTTACAGCAGCAGCGCCGACCCGACCCGACCACAATCAGAACAAACAGGTCGCCGTGGCAACAGGAAGTCCCCACTCAGCACGCGATGCGTTTGAGTGCTGCAGGGGAAACGAGACTCTGCAGCAGCAGCAGGTTCTGGACGGGCCCAGAACCGGACGGGTCCGGTTGGGAGCAGCTTCTAAAGAAGGTCTCTGATGTTTCCACAGGTTCTACTGCTGTTAGGAACCAGAACCCAAACAGAACCGGGTCAAACAACAGAACATGTAGAACTCTGAAGGTTCTGGAGGCTGAACATGACCGGCAACCAGCTGGTTTCCATGGAAACCGGCAACCAGCTGGTTTCCATGGAAACCGGCCTTTATAATCACTTCGACCCAATCTGTACTGTGATTGGCTTCTGACCTGGTTCTGACCCAAATGATCGGACTGAATGCTGATTCTTTGGTTCCTTCAGATGACCTTCGATCTGAACTGAACGGATCAGAACCAGAGGAACCATTCTGTGTCTTGGTTCTGTTGGGTTTGGTTCTGCTGATGGATCAGTTCCATCAGGAGGTTCTGGTGCCGGATGAAGGATGTCTATCAGAACCTTCTTATTGGTTCTGATCAGGTCTCTGAGGTTCCCTGCTGAGATCAGAACTTTGGGTCCAGAACCACCAGAACAGGTCAAATGGACCACCTGGTTCTGCTGCCATGTTCCACCAACAGAACCTTCTGGTTTCACTGAGCTTCATGGAAAACCAAAGTCCATTTGGACCTGCAGCAGAACCTGTGAAAGCAGCAGAACCAATTTGATCCAAATGTTCAGAACCAGCAGCAGGTCCAGTCTGAGACAGAGACATAACAGGAGATGATGATAATAATGATAATAACAATGATAACAATGATAATAACAATGATAACAATGATAATAACAATGATAATAATGATAATAACAATGATAACAATGATAATAACAATGATAACAATGATAATAACAATGATAATAATGATAATAACAATGATAACAATGATAATAACAATGATAACAATGATAATAACAATGATAATAATGATAATAACAATGATAATAATGATAATAACAATGATAATAATGATAATAACAATGATAATAACATGAGAGTAAAGCCATAATAACAGAATAAATTGGTCAGAATGATCTTGTGATTTTATTAAAGTTCCTCCATTTAAAGTGTTTTTTTTTAATCTTATCTTTGTGTTAAAATGAGGAACATCTTTATGGATTTTATAAATAAGGAAATGTTTCATGTTTTATCATATCAGCCTCAGATTATCAGTGAGCCGTTTATCTGATAATATCTGATAACGTTTATATTCTGATAATATTATAACTTTATTCTGCATATTAAATCATTTTTATCCTCATTCAGGCTCTTATTGGATCAAACTAAAACCAAATCGTTTCCTGAGCCAATCAGAGACAGTCAGAGGAGAAGCTGGGCTCTGATTGGCTGCCGTCGGCCATGTGACTCGTCCTGTTAGTGTGAATGTGAGCGCTGGGACCAGTAAGAGGAACTGGTTGTTCTCAGGTTCTGGGGGACTGGGATCCCACCGACCGGGTCCAGTCAGGAAGCAGCAATATGAGGTCAAAGGTCAAATACTGAGAGGAGCCCTGATGAATAAACAGAGATGCCAGAGGAAGGGTCAAAGGTCGTATGAGTCCAGCAGAGGCAACAGAAGGACAGATGAGACGTCGGTCGTCCAGCTGGTGGCGCTGTGCTACTGGTTCTGGTAGAAGCTGGACATGGTGACGTAGGCCTCCTCCTGCCCCGGGCCGCCGCGCCGACCCAGGAGGTTCTGGGACTCGTCTTCGGGCCGCGGGACGTCGACGGGGGACGGGGCGCCGCCGGGGACGCAGCCGTCCTCGCAGCTCAGCAGCGCCGAGACCTCCAGCTCCTCGGTGCCGGCGCTGGAGGCGCTGCTGTGGGAGGAGCCGGAGCCGGATCCGGACTGGGACCCGGCGGCGGACCCGGTCCCGGTTCCGGAGGGCCTCCTGCGTGGCTCCGCCTCCTCCGCCTGCAGCTTCTCCAGCGGCAGGACGCGCAGGGAACTGAAGACTTCGTGGTGGAGGTCCAGCAGCAGGCCCTGGGGAGCGGCAGAGGGTTAGGCGGGTTCTGGTGTGAGCAGAACCTGCTGGTTCAGGAAGTCACCTTGTTGGGTTTGCAGATCTGGACCAGCGCCTGCTTGGGGTGCGGGATGCTGGGCCACATGTAGGAGAAGATCCTGAGAGAAACAGGAAGTTAGGAACCAGAGACACACCCGGAGCTCCGGCCGGACTTGGGGTCCTACCCCGTCTTCCAGAAGACGACGATGCAGCACAGAACCACCAGCACAGACACGGAGCTCAGGACGAGTCGGGAGACGGTCCGCTCCGACTCGTCTGGACTCGGCGGCTTCTCCTCTGCTGAAGGACAGGAAATGATGTCAGCGGCTGCAGCTCAGAGCTCTCCGCCGCTGGAGGTCCGGCGTTCTCACCGGGCGGCGTGTGGAAGGAGAACTCGGGGCTCCAGGCGCTCCAGGTTCCCTGCAGAACTCCGACCGGGATGGACCGGACCCTGACCCGGTACTCAGAGTCCTGACGGAGGTGCTGCCTGTCGATCTGCAGGAAGTTCTTAGACGAGACGTTCTGGGTCTGCGGGACGAGATCAGTGGGAGGTCAAACATCCAGCAGAGGTCAGAGGTCAGACTCTGCGGTAGCGCCGACGGTACCATGTTGCTGCCGTCGGTCCACAGGTTGAGCTGGAAGCTCTGGGTGTTCAGGTTCAGGTAATCTTTCCTGTAGGGGATCTGGAAGTAGATCACAGCCCGGTTCATCACCGGATCCATCGTCACGTTGACGATCCACGGACTTCTGGGCTTCACTGGAACACAGAGCAGCAGGTTCTGAAACATTAGCACTTTAGCTAATTTGACCTGAAAGTTAAAATGAACTTTCTGGATAGTCTGAGTTAATGTTACCCAACATGCAGGTGTAAGAAACTCTGCTTTTAGCATACAAGCTAACATTAGCGTTAGCTCTTGTTAGCTCTTGTTAGCTTATATGCTAATATTACTGCACCAACCAGAGTAGTTTTAGGTCGTTTCTGTTGAACGTGTGATCAGCGTTTTGTTCGTTTGAATCTGTTTAGTCGTTGATTTAAAGTTTTTTCTTGTTGATTTTGGTTTTCATTTCATTTCTGAAAGTTTTCCTCAAACATTCCAACCTTCTCGCTGCTTTTTCACAGGAAATGTGATTCTTTATGTTTTAGCATGTTTGAAATAAATTCAATATTTCATTTTTTGTGACAAACCAACAGAACTATATATAGACTGGAAGGAAAACGAGTTTAAACGTTTTAAACATTTAAATCTGAAAAGTGTGGGGTGCCTGTGTGCGGGAAATGCTGAAGAAGCTCTGGTTTCTGTTTCAGGGTGTCGGAGTAAAGAGGTTAGGATATGAAACTGTTTCACCTCGACGCTGAGACTCGTGAATGGTTTTGTGGCGTTGTGGGCCGGAGCGGCCCGGTTCTGGACTCACCGATCTTCTGCAGCAGGACGGTGGCCGAAAGCCGTCCTCCTCCCCGCCGGTGGACCGTCACGTTGGCGACGGCCACTGGACACAGACCGCTCACCGTGTCTCCGTGAGTCCTCACACATTTCTCCACCGTCCTGTCGTTCTGCCTCCTCACCTGGCTGCAGACGAGCAGAAGGTTCTGTCAGGTTCTGTCGGGTTCCGTCAGGAGGAGCCGCAGCCCAGAGCCTCACCACACGATCATCTTGTCGATGGCGTCTCTGTCTCCGTCCTCGTCGTCCTCGTCTCCGTGGCGACCCAGCACCTGGCAGGTCAGGTTGTTCGCAGAGACGCTGACATGAGAGCTGCAGCTGAGGCCCGGTTCTGGCAGGAAGCAGAACCACAACCACAGACAGCAGGGGACCAGTCAAAGTTCTGCCTCAACCAGCCAGTTATTCATGTTTGATTCTCAGCTTTAAGTCAGAAACCAGAAACAAATGATTCACTGAACAAATCAAACACTTTGATCTTCTGATCAGCTGATCAGGGTTTCGGCTGTTTTGCACTTTCTTCCACATCAGACAGAAGCTGGTGTCTGGAACCAGAACCAGAACCAGAACCAGTTTCTCTAAGGTCCTTCCTGCCGCAGACAGCAGAGATGTTCCTGTGTGTTTCTGACCCAGCGGTCTGGTTCTGCTCGGTTCTGTTTGGGCCAGTCGGGTCCAGTGGGTCTCACCTGAGTCCGGGTCGCGGTCCCCGCTCTGGGCCCGGCTCCGGGCCGCCTGCAGCAGCAGCAGCAGCAGCATCAGGACGCTCGTCCAGCCAGGCAGCATCGTCTCCATGCAGCAGCACTAACTCACCTGTTCTCCGCTCGCCCTGAACTGCTGCGGCGCCGCGGCGTTCAGCAGCAGCAGCAGGCGGGGGAGGGGCCAGTCGGCAGAGGAAGGAGAGAGGCGGCGCCGGGTTCATGAGGTTTCAGCTACAGGAAGTTTGAGGATCAAAAAACATCTTGATAAGCAGGAGAATGATTGGCCAGGAGAGCAGCTTCTGTTCCTGAGACACACCATGCTGCAGCTGCTGCAGCACACCATGCTGCTGCAGCACATTATGCTGCTGCAGCACACCATGCTGCTGCAGGACATTATGCTGCTGCAGGACACCATGCTGCTGCAGCACATTATGCTGCTGCAGTCAGAGATACTGCAGCACATGATGAAGTTCATTTGGGTTCCCCTTTGCAGCAGGGAGCTGCAGCAAGGTCCCAGGGGTCAGAGGTCAGCCTGCAGGGAGCTGCAGCAGAACCTGGTGGAAATAAATTCATGTCAACCAGAACCAGAACCAGAAATAGCAGCTGGTGGTCACATGATGCCATCAGTAGAGACCACAAAGCTATCAGCTGCAGCGATCAGAACCTGCAGCAGAACCCGACCCGCTAACCACTTCCTGTCTGTCTGAGCTGCTTTGTTTGGAAACGAGGCCAAGATGAAGATGAAGATGAAGATGAGACGCCCTGAGACGTCGCCGGCAGGAAAATGGGTCACATGACCACCAGAACCTTCTGACCCAATCAGGCCTCAGCCTCGGTTCTGCTGGGCCTGGCTGTGGTTCTGTTTCCATGGTGACGGCATCCTCTGCAGCAGGGCATGCTGGGAAAGCAACGAGTGAGCCGGGTCGGTTCTGGTTCTGAACAGTTCAGATCAAACTGAAGAATGTTCAACATGTTGTTCTGACAGAACCAGAACCAGAACCAGAACCAGAACCTTCCTCTGCCGGCTGCAGATGTTCGGATCCATAATGAAGAGAAAAATAATAAATCATAAATTAAGCTGCTCTGGGTAAAAAAGTTTCCCGTTTCTCACTGATCCTGAACGCATCTCCAGCTCAGGCTGGCAGACGGTTCTGGTTCTGGTTCTGGTCCAAACTGCGTCTCTGCTGCAGCTGAAGCTCCACCAGGTGAAGGTGCTGAAGGTTCTGTTTGTAGAACAGGAGACGGTCCCGAGTTATAAACGGGCCCCATACGGGTCGAGTTACTGAGAGAGTTATTAGTTATTGATCTAATACTGATTAATCTCTGAATGTGGGTCTGGTCTAATTCCTGGAGCATTGTCACCTTGGCAGGTTAAAGGTCATGACCCCTGACCTCTGACCCCAGGAGTTCACAGCAATGAAAGGAAAACACTGTAAAACTGAAATAAAACTTCAGGTGGAAACTAGAAAAGATTTTAGTTCATTTCACCAACATGGAGAAACTTTGGATCCAGAGAGTTCAGAGCCGTCTCCATGGAGACGGGTCTGGTTCTGCAGGTTGTTATGTGGCAGGGAGTCGGTGGGAGGAACCGGGCCCGGTTGGTTCTGTGTGGGCAGTTGCTGTGGTTACCGTGCTGCATTCAGGGTTCAGGAGGTGAGAAAATCCTGGAGAAGGAAAACATCCCAGAGGAACCGGGAGGAAGCTCTGTGGATCCAGGAGGTTCTGGCAGGTTCTGCAGATTCTGAGAGATTCTGGAGGTTCTGGCAGGTTCTGCCTCTCCGACCTGAACCGGCTGTGGGGTTCAGCTCTCCCCGCCTCCACCAAACCACAGGCTGAGGTTCGTATCTCGGCTCAGCATCCAAAACATCTTCAGCTGCGGTTTGGAGTCTCTGCTGCCGCTCGGGTTCTGACGGATCCGAAGAGTTGAGAGGAAACGCTCTGGATCTGCAGGAAAAACCTCGGAGTATTTAATCACAACCAGCTTCTATCGTCACTGAGCAGCAAACTTCACCTCAGCGCCGCCAGCGAGACAAACGGACCTGGGAAGACGGGCGGCGGTTTAAAGACGCGGCGTCATGAAAATAAACTTTATTGAATTATTCCTTCATCAAAACTCACCTGGATTGTTGCCGTGATTCTTTCAAGGCTTGCTTAAGACATCCTTTCATCTCCATGGCAACCATTCAGCTGCTAAACACCTTGTTGGACCTCAGGTGTTTAGCTCCTCCCCCACTCTGCTCCTCCAGACTAGCCAGCAGCAATTAGCAAACAGCTGCTGAGCTCGTTAAAGGAGCTGCTGCTCAGAAACGTTGGTGAAAACTTTAAAGGGTTAAAGAGGAGCCATGATGGGACAACTTCCTGGAGGCGGAGCTTCTTAAAGAGACAGAGGCAAAATTTCAAGGCATTAAACCAGGAAGTCAGATTTATTAAAGTCATATTTATGTGTATGTATGCAGTAACACAGTTACATGGCCCTTTAAAGTCCAATAAAATCCTCTGAGGAAGTTTCATGTTTTTGTATCTGTCGAACCCAGTCGTTGCCATGGCAATCCATAAAGGTGTCTGAACATGGAATCGATGGTATGAATGTGATCAGAAACATTCCTGCTGTTTTATTTCTTCATATCTGAGTTTGTTCAGAGGAATAAAAAGCAGCCAGGATGATATTAAAACTGGATCCATCACAAACATTTATTCACAATTCAGAAATCAGAGAAGCTTCCAGTGTTCAGATCCAACCCTGCAGAAATGAATCCATGAAGGATTAGAAGATTCAAGCCTGAAATGACTGAATGAATGTCGGCGCCTGGAGCGGATCGGAGAGGGTCGGAGCGGATCGTAGCGGGTCGGAGCGGATCGTAGCGGGTCGGAGCGGATCGGAGAGGATCGGAGCGGATCGGAGCGGATCGGAGCGGGTCGGAGCGGGTCGGAGAGGGTCGGAGCGGATCGGAGCGGGTCGGAGCGGATCGGAGAGGATCGGAGCGGATCGGAGAGGATCGGAGCGGGTCAGACAGGGTCGGAGCGGATCAGAGCGGATCGGAGCGGATCGTAGCGGGTCGGGGCGGATCGGAGCGGATCAGAGCGGATCAGAGCGGATCGGAGAGGATCGGATCGGAGTGGATCGGAGAGGATCGGATCGGAGCAGATCGGAGCGGGTCGGAGCGGATCAGAGCGGATCGGAGCGGATCGTAGCGGGTCGGAGCGGATCGGAGCGGGTCGGAGCGGATCGGAGAGGGTCGGAGAGGATCGGAGCGGGTCGGAGCGGGTCGGAGCGGGTCGGAGAGGGTCGGAGAGGGTCGGAGCGGATCGGAGCGGATCGTAGCGGGTCGGAGCGGATCGTAGCGGGTCGGAGCGGATCGTAGCGGGTCGGAGCGGATCGGAGAGGGTCGGAGCGGGTCGGAGCGGGTCGGAGCAGGTCGGAGCGGATCGGAGCGGGTCGGAGCGGATCGGAGCGGAGCGGATCGGAGAGGGTCGGAGCGGGTCGGAGCGGATCGTAGCGGGTTGGAGCGGATCGTAGCGGGTCGGGGCGGATCGGATCGGAGTGGATCGGAGAGGATCGGAGCGGGTCGGAGCGGGTCGGAGCGGATCAGAGCGGATCGGAGCGGATCGTAGCGGGTCGGAGCGGATCGTAGCGGGTCGGAGCGGATCGGAGAGGGTCGGAGCGGGTCGGAGCGGATCGGAGCGGGTCGGAGCGGATCGGAGCGGGTCGGAGCGGATCGGAGAGGGTCGGAGCGGGTCGGAGCGGATCGGAGAGGGTCGGAGCGGGTCAGAGAGGGTCGGAGAGGATCGGAGCGGATCAGAGCGGATCGGAGCGGGTCGGAGAGGATCGGAGAGGGTCGGAGCGGGTCAGAGAGGGTCGGAGAGGATCGGAGCGGATCAGAGCGGGTCGGAGCGGATCGGAGCGGATCGTAGCGGGTCGGAGCGGATCGTAGCGGGTCGGAGCGGATCGGAGAGGATCGGAGCGGATCAGAGCGGATCGGAGCGGGTCGGAGAGGATCGGAGAGGGTCGGAGCGGGTCAGAGAGGGTCGGAGAGGATCGGAGCGGATCGTAGCGGGTCGGAGCGGATCGTAGCGGGTCGGAGCGGATCGTAGCGGGTCGGAGCGGATCGGAGAGGATCGGAGCGGGTCGGAGCGGGTCGGAGAGGGTCGGAGCGGATCGGAGAGGATCGGAGCGGATCGGAGCGGGTCGGAGAGGATCGGAGCGGATCGGAGCGGATCGGAGCGGATCGGAGCGGGTCGGAGCGGGTCGGAGAGGGTCGGAGCGGATCGGAGAGGATCGGAGCGGATCGGAGCGGGTCGGAGAGGATCGGAGCGGATCAGAGCGGATCGGAGCGGGTCGGAGCGGATCGGATCGGAGAGGGTCGGAGCGGGTCAGACAGGGTCGGAGCGGATCGGAGAGGATCGGAGCGGATCGGAGCGGGTCGGAGCGGGTCGGCGCGGATCGGAGCGGGTCGGAGCGGATCGGAGAGGATCGGAGCGGATCGGAGCGGGTCGGAGAGGATCGGAGCGGATCGGAGCGGATCGGAGCGGATCGGAGCGGGTCGGAGCGGATCGGAGCGGATCGAAGCGGGTCGGAGAGGATCGGAGCGGATCGGAGCGGGTCGGAGAGGATCGGAGCGGATCGGAGCGGATCGGAGCGGATCGGAGCGGGTCGGAGCGGATCGGATCGGAGAGGGTCGGAGCGGGTCAGACAGGGTCGGAGCGGATCGGAGAGGATCGGAGCGGATCGGAGCGGATCGGAGCGGGTCGGAGCGGGTCGGCGCGGATCGGAGCGGGTCGGAGCGGATCGGAGCGGATCGGAGCGGGTCGGAGCGGGTCGGAGCGGATCGGATCGGAGTGGATCGGAGAGGGTCGGAGCGGGTCAGAGCGGATCGGAGAGGGTCGGAGCGGGTCAGAGCGGATCGGAGCGGATCGGAGCGGGTCGGAGAGGGTCGGAGCGGATCGGAGCGGGTCGGAGCGGATCGGAGAGGATCGGAGCGGATCGGAGCGGGTCGGAGAGGATCGGAGCGGATCGGAGCGGATCGTAGCGGGTCGGAGCGGATCGTGGCGGGTCGGGGCGGATCGGATCGGAGCGGATCGGAGTGGATCGGAGAGGATCGGAGCGGATCGGAGCGGGTCGGAGCGGATCGGATCGGATCGGAGAGGGTCGGAGCGGGTCGGAGCGGATCGGAGCGGGTCGGAGCGGATCGGATCGGAGCGGATCGGAGAGGGTCGGAGCGGGTCGGAGCGGATCGTAGCGGGTCGGAGCGGGTCGGAGCGGATCGTAGCGGGTCGGAGCGGATCGTAGCGGGTCGGAGCGGATCGGAGAGGATCGGAGCGGGTCGGAGCGGGTCGGAGAGGGTCGGAGCGGATCGGAGAGGATCGGAGCGGATCGGAGCGGGTCGGAGAGGATCGGAGCGGATCGGAGCGGATCGGAGCGGATCGGAGCGGGTCGGAGCGGGTCGGAGAGGGTCGGAGCGGATCGGAGAGGATCGGAGCGGATCGGAGCGGGTCGGAGAGGATCGGAGCGGATCGGAGCGGGTCGGAGCGGATCGGATCGGAGAGGGTCGGAGCGGGTCAGACAGGGTCGGAGCGGATCGGAGAGGATCGGAGCGGATCGGAGCGGGTCGGAGCGGGTCGGCGCGGATCGGAGCGGGTCGGAGCGGATCGGAGAGGATCGGAGCGGATCGGAGCGGGTCGGAGAGGATCGGAGCGGATCGGAGCGGATCGGAGCGGATCGGAGCGGGTCGGAGCGGATCGGAGCGGATCGAAGCGGGTCGGAGAGGATCGGAGCGGATCGGAGCGGGTCGGAGCGGATCGGAGAGGATCGGAGCGGATCGGAGCGGGTCGGAGCGGGTCGGCGCGGATCGGAGCGGGTCGGAGCGGATCGGAGAGGATCGGAGCGGATCGGAGCGGGTCGGAGAGGATCGGAGCGGATCGGAGCGGATCGGAGCGGGTCGGAGCGGATCGGAGCGGATCGAAGCGGGTCGGAGAGGATCGGAGCGGATCGGAGCGGATCGGAGCGGATCGGAGCGGGTCGGAGCGGATCGGATCGGAGAGGGTCGGAGCGGGTCAGACAGGGTCGGAGCGGATCGGAGAGGATCGGAGCGGATCGGAGCGGATCGGAGCGGGTCGGAGCGGGTCGGCGCGGATCGGAGCGGGTCGGAGCGGATCGGAGCGGATCGGAGCGGGTCGGAGCGGGTCGGAGCGGATCGGATCGGAGTGGATCGGAGAGGGTCGGAGCGGGTCAGAGCGGATCGGAGAGGGTCGGAGCGGGTCAGAGCGGATCGGAGCGGATCGGAGCGGGTCGGAGCGGGTCGGAGAGGGTCGGAGCGGATCGGAGCGGGTCGGAGCGGATCGGAGAGGATCGGAGCGGATCGGAGCGGGTCGGAGAGGATCGGAGCGGATCGGAGCGGATCGGAGCGGATCGGAGCGGGTCGGAGCGGATCGGATCGGAGTGGATCGGAGAGGGTCGGAGCGGGTCAGACAGGGTCGGAGCGGATCGGAGAGGATCGGAGCGGATCGGAGCGGATCGGAGCGGGTCGGAGCGGGTCGGCGCGGATCGGAGCGGGTCGGAGCGGATCGGAGCGGATCGGAGCGGGTCGGAGCGGGTCGGAGCGGATCGGATCGGAGTGGATCGGAGAGGGTCGGAGCGGGTCAGAGCGGATCGGAGAGGGTCGGAGCGGATCGTCCCTCCTGCGGAGCGTCAGCCAGGCGAGGAGCCGCAGCAGCCGGAGCGTTTGAAGCTGAGGCTGCGGCTTCCTGCTCCTCCTCTTCCTCTTCGCCTTCATCAGGCCTGCAGCTTCAACCTGCTGCTGCGTTTCTGTAGAAAGGTGATGCACGCCGTGCAGCGAGGCTCCACTTGTTGAGAAATGACTCCTCACCACATCCTCTTCCTCCAACCTCATCCTCTCACAACAACAAGCAGCTCCAGCTGAGCAGAGGCCGCTGTGCAGCGGGTCGGGCCGGCAGCGCCCCCTGCTGGGGGACCCGGGGCCGGCAGCGCCCCCTGCTGGGGGACCAGAGGTTGGTAGAGGACCAAAAACCATCCAAGTCAGAGTATCACGGCTTCAAGTAAAGATAAACGTCCAAGTTAGTAAAACATCTGCTGACATGTTGAGTAACTGATGAAATGATCAATAATTTAATATTTAAAAGCTGCATCATCAGACAAACCAAAATATAAAGTTATGTGGACATTTCTGTGTCTTAAGGACCAAAATGACAATAATCCATTTTGTTATATAATAAAGTAACAAAATGAGGCAGAAGAAAACTTTTAAAAATTACTTTTTTCTTTCAATATAAAAGTTATGAAACTTGAATAAAAACTGCAGTTTGTTCTTCATTCAGAGGATTTACTCACAGCGGGAAGAAAATCCAGGATGTTACCGAGAACGACGGACCAGACAGAGACAGTCCGGACCTGCCGGACCTGCCGGACCTGCTGGACACGTCCTTCCCTACAGACTCGGTCTGACTGTCAGTGGCTGCATAAAACTTATATTATCATATTCCATTAATGTCGACAAACAAATTTCATAATTGTGGTTTTCCACTAAATAAGAAACTATTAAAATCATCTGGACAGTTTAGAAACATGCAGCGCCATCGTCCTCCACCACTTCCTGTCCACTTCTTCTTCGTGGTTGGCGCCAGCGGAAACATCCGGTTTGTGATCGTGTGAAATCAATGTTTCTATTGCAGTTTTATGAAAAGTTCATTTCAAAACGGAAAGAAAGAAACTAAACACCCAGAGGCGAAACTTTATCCAGAAATCTGGTTTATTGTTGCTGAGTTTCGATTAAAGCAAATTTACTTTCAAAATGTCTTCACTCTGCAGGCGGCGGTACCGCTGGCTGCTCACTGGGAGTAGAACGGTACCACAGGCCGGTACCGTCTGGGTTCTGGTCCGCTGATGGCCGGGCAGAGACAACATGTCTTCCTCATTGTTTCCTCGTCTTCATCAACCAGAACCTCTGATTTGATGAACAGAACTTTGGCCCGGTTCTCAGACTCTCAAGCTGTTGTTGGCTGCTGTTGGTGGTTCGGACCTGAGCGGGTCGGCGGGCCGACGCAGAACCCTGCCGTGGTTCCGGGTGGTCCGTGGGCTCCCACAGGATGCCTGCTGGCGGCACCTGGCGGCAGGTAAACCGCAGACGGAGCCCCAGCGGCTGCAGCTGCTCCAACTGCCGCGGCGGCGCTGGGAACCCGCTGAGTTTCTGCTTCACAGCTCCAAACGTTTCCTGCTGATTCCTCTGCAGACCGAAGGAGGTGGTTCTACAGGAAACACGGCCCGTCCGGGACCGGAAGAGGTTCTGATCCGACATCCAGATTCCTCACAATGACGTCAGAGCAGATAAACATGGCGGACAGCTCCATAGTAACGCTTCATTACCCATAATCCATCTGGACTCAGCCGTCTTCTCTCTGGGCCTACTGGTGTTTGAACAGACTGGTTCGGTTCGGTCCGGCTGGTTTCTCTCATTATAGCTCTGCAGGCCTCCGGGCTCTATTGGATCATCAGAAACATAATAACTGTTATTAACGATCAAACCTCCAGCTGGACCCGGGTCTCCAGGGTTCTGGAGGAATCTGTCCCGGAATGGACCCACGGGCCAGAAGAACTTTTCCTGAGTGGGTTCTGGTTCTGGTTCTGTGCAACGTTCAGAACGTAGAAAACACAGAACAGGAAGTGTTATGGGACAAACAGGAAGTGCTATGGGACAAACAGGAAGTGCTATGGGACAAACAGGAAGTGTTATGGGACAAACAGGAAGTGCTATGGGACAAACAGGAAGTGCTATGGGACAAACAGGAAGTGTTAGGGGACAAACAGGAAGTGCTATGGGATGGACGTCCAGCAGATGGTCACTGTTACATCTGGCTGCAGCAGGAAAGTTATTTAATACATTTATGAATTCATAATTACAGGATGTAAAATCCACCAGTGAAAAGTTCTGCAGTTTGAATAATCCAGCTAAACTCAAAGTATTATACAGAAATATTAAAACCTTTATTACAGATGATGATGATGATGATGATGATGGTAGAAAGTTCAGCTGGTTTAAATATTTTGCACATTAACGTGACAGCTGGAGGAATCACACAGGAAGCAGAAAAACATGCTTTTATTTTGGTAACTTCTGGTTCTGATTAGTGAGAAATCTGGAGGATGAAGAGTTCTGATTGGTTTAGAGTTCTGGTTCCAACATTAGGCGGGTTCTGGTTCTGGTTCAGTCTCTGGTTGAGACAGAGGGGTGGGGCATGGGGGCTGATCTTCTACCCAACGTCCATCTGGAAGAACCTGGAAATGACCTTTAACCCTCCTGGGTCACTGGCTCCACCTCCTTCCTCCAACTAAACCTAGAGGGGAGCAGAACCGGGCCGAACCGCAGTCCGGTTCTGCTGGAGGGCCAGTGCCGAGCATCAGTCTGAGGGGGCGGGGCCGGACCGGACCAGGAAGTCCAGCCCCAGGGAGGGGGGGATGCGCACGGCCTCCAGGCTGAGGGCGGACGGGGCGTAGGGGAACAGGACGGGGAAGGTGTGCTTGGTGTCCAGCAGCAGCTGCGGCGGGTCGTTCCTCTCCTGGAGGACGCTCTGCAGAGACAAGCAGTCAGTCAGGAAACACTAGTTCCTCCTGAACTCTTGTGGTTTCACTTGGTGAACATGTCTGAGGAGGAATCAGGTCCCAGACTGGGACTGGATCGGTTTCAGCTCAGACTGACCTGAACGTTTCTGATGAAGGACACGGTGACTCGCTCCTCGAACTCGTTCAGAGGCGTGTAGAGGTTCAGGATCTTCACGATCTGCAGGAATCAGACAGGAAGTTGTCACAACCTGCTTCCATGTTCCGGTCCACCAGTGGGACCTGAGCCGGCTCCACCGAGTTTCTGCTCTGCTAACTGGGAGAATATTACAGATGTTTCTTTTCTAAACTTGACTCCATCAGCTGACCTTCCTCTGGAGTTCCACACGGTTCTGTTCTTGGTTCTAATTGTTTCCCTGCTTTTCTTTCATCGTTTTATGAAATCTTCATTGCTGTTGTGTTTATGATCTTCATGTTTCTTTGACTCCCTTTAAATTTAGGATGTTCTTGGAATAGACCAAGTTTTGTGACAGTAAACCTAAACGGTGGAACGTCAAGGTGCTGCTCAGATAAAGTAAATCAAAACTTTACTGTTGGATCACAAACTAAAGATGTTTTTAATTCATCAGGATCCATTCAGGTGTGGACCTGAACCACTGACCTGCTGCACGGTCAGAGCCGTGCACAGCGAGCAGATGGCCTCGGCGTCCTGAGACGTTTTCTTCTTGACCTGCAGCAGCTGGGCGGCCTGGATGATGGGCTCCAGCGTAGCCGAAGCTTTGCTCTGGAACAGGTTGTTGGCTCGCAGCCACTCCTCCAACTGACTGGTGTTGTACCTGAACAATCAGACAGGGGGCAGCAGTCAGACTTGAACCTCCGGTCTGGTACCATGGATCAGAGCTCCAGGCGGTTCTGGTGGTACCTGAGCTGCATGCCCGTGCTCCAGGAGCAGATGTCCTTACGCAGCAGCAGGTTGTTGAGGGTGAAGGCGTTGATGCAGTGGAAGAGCTGGCGGGCCACCTGGCCCACCACCTCGGGGTCCAGTCCGTGGTCCCTCATGATGCTGTTGAACTGGCTGAGCTGCCGGATGAGGCCCTGCAGGGTGTAGGTGGTGGGCCCGTCCGCGTCCGTGTCCATGCTGGACGAGCGGTTCCTGTAGCCCATGGACTTGACTCCGGCCAGGCTGGGAATGCTCTCGCTCTCCAACATGGCCGACACTAAGAGGTGGAGACATTGGTTAGAACCTTCAGGTCCAGAAAGAGACCCATCTGGTAAACTTGATGACTGATCCTCATGACTCAGATGGCAACCAGAAACCCAATGAATAAAGGGACCCAGCAGGAACCCAACAGGAACCCAGCAGGAACCCAACAGGAACCCAGCAGGAACCCAACAGGAACCCAGCAGGAACCCAACAGGAACCCAACAGGAACCCAGCAGGAACCCAACAGGAACCCACCGATCATGGGCTGGATGATGCCCTGGGCCACCTTGATGAGCTGCTGGTAGATCTGGATGGACAGGTCGCTCAGAATCTGCCGGTACTCGGCCAGGTCAAAGTTCTTCAGGCAGTGCTCGTTCTGTTTGGTCGTGTTCTGGGTCATGAAGGCCTGGAGGAGAACCAGACAGATTATCTCAGAGGCTCAGAGGAGGAGACGTTCCTGACGTTCCTCAGACGGAGCAGCTCACCTCCTCACCGCTGTACTGCTTCAGGCAGTGCAGCAGGCGGCTGCTGTTGGCCAACCAGAACGAGATCATCTCAAAGTCGTCATTGTTCCTCTGCAGAACCAACAGGACCACAGTTAGAACCAGGCTGCCTCTCAGACAGCAGTGTGTGTGTGTGTGTGTGTGTAGGACAGACCTTCAGGACCTTCTTGATGGCGTTGATGCTGGAGGTGAGCAGAGAGATGACCTTCTGGTCGTCGTTGATGTAGTCGGCGTGGCGGATGCACATGAAGAGGATGTAGGCGGGGAGGCAGGGGACGGTGGCCGACACCGTGCTGGGTTGGATGTCTGAGGATGGAACAACACACCTCAGGTTCTGGACTGCTTCAGGTTCTGATTCATGAGGCATCGAACAGGTTCGGTTTGGTTCCGACGACCAAACGCTGGCATTGGTTCTGGATCACTCAGTGACCTCAGAACCCAGTCTATATGTCCATGGTACCATGAGTTCTAGTACCAACTCATGGTTCTGACATCATCCAGTCCTGCCTCCGGTCAGAACCGTGAGGTCCAGTGGCGGTCTCACCTGTGATGAGGGTCTTGATGAGCCGGGCCTCGTCCTCCTTCAGGTACTCCAGCATCCCCTCGAAGTTCTTGACCTTGGTCATCCGGATGTCTTTCTGGATCATCTTGTTCTTTTCATCCTTGTTCTGATCGACATCGTGAGCCGCTGCTTGAGCTGCAGAACCAGAACCAGAACCAGAACCAGTCAGGTGGAGACATAACTGGAGAGACATGATGAGACTGAGACATGAAGACATCAGAGAAAACATGTCCCATGTGGACACCTGTCCCCCTTTGACAGAGACGTCAGGACGGACAGATCAGGGACCAGAGGGACACGTCCACCATGGACACGGTGCTGGCGCCCCCTACCTGCCAGCTCCTGGACCTTCTTCATGTAGATCCTCAGCTGCTTCCTCAGCTTCCTCTCGTTCTTCTCCATTTTCTCCACCATGCCCTTGAGTTCCTATGAGCAGACAGAACCGGGTCAGGACGGCTGAACCGGGTCAGGCCGGCGGTTCTGGTGGTCCAGGTAGCTCACCAGGTTGCTGTTGGTGAGCCGTGTGAGCTCCTGCTGGACGGTGTAGTCCACCTTGGCCTCGGGGGACAGAGTGGACATGTAGTTGAGCAGCTCCTGCTTCTTCTCCAGGTCGTCCTTCAGCAGCTCGATCTGGGTGTGCAGAGCCTCCAGCTCGTCCCGGTGCTGCCGGGTTTGGGTCTGCAGCTGGGCCTCCAGCAGTCTGCAGGACACGCAGCTCAGTTACACGTTGGCTGGACAAAGGCTGAGCGGACCGACTCAGGTTCTGGATGAGAGGTCACTGCATCCAGAGCTCAGAGCAGACATCAGAACCAGAACCAGAACCAGAGGTCCACCACAACAACTTCACACACAGATGTGTAGAGCGCGGAGGGAGAAGGAGCTAGCAGCTAGCAGGAAGCACACAGAGACCTGGCTACTTGTTTGAGGCCCTGGTAGGCCAGGCCCAGCTCGCCGTCCTCGTTCAGAACACACCAGTCCTGCAGGTTACTGGGTCCAGCAGCAGAGGACAGAGACAGGAGGACAGAGCAGCACAGACAGTCAGCATGAGGAGCAGCTTCACAGCTTTCATTAACAAACTCGTCTTCATCGGTCCAAAACCCTAAAACCAACTCGGTCAGGGTGTGGTCTGGACCGGGTCGCTGTTCTGATCTGGAACCACAGAAGATCCACTCTGCTGTTTTACTGATTCTCATCTAGAACCTGAGCTGAGCTACCAGAACCTCCTCTGGTTCTGTTACAGCAGCAGGTCGCCTGTTTCTGTCGGCTGCTGTTGTAGTTTTTAGACGTAACCAGCAGGTGGCGCCGGTTCTACTCTTAGATGAATTGAGCCCGATGGAAGTTCTCCAGAAGCTGAGGTTTATTATTATTATTATTATTATTATTATTATTATTATTATTATTATTATTATGTTAAACATTCAGACACTAACAGGCCACAAACACATGAATGATGAAAACACTAAATCACAAATGCAACGTAACCCTAACGCTGACCTTTTGGCCGTTTGCAGTGAATTTGGCTGTTTGCAGCGAATTTGCAGCTGTCAGCAGATGTAAACCATCTGGACTGAGGAGCAGCAGGTGAAGCAGAGCGTTGGGACTCAGACCCGCCCAGAGGAAACAGACCTGCTGTAATCTGACTCCAGTCTCGCTCTGATGATGTTTCCTGAGGAGGAACAGGACTTACTTCTTGGACTCACACAGTCCATGGTACGCTTTGAGGGCCTCCTCTTTGTCCAGCGGCTCCTTGCTGCTGTTCAGTCCTCCGTCCACCTCACTTTCCTGATCAGACAGAGACGAGAGGACATGGAGGACATGATAGACAATTTAGCTGTTTAGGATAAAGAGAGGAAGCCTCGTCAGAAATATGTATGACCAACTAAAAACGGTGAAAACATTCACATGATCCCCAGGAAAACATCAGTTTATCATTTTATAAACTGATTCTGTTATTTCCCATTTCTGTTTTTAAACTTGCATGTCCATATTTATACATCTCTGATTAGAAACAGTAGATTCAGATTCTTATGAAGGGTGAACACAGGATGAGTGAGAGGACAGGATGCAGCAGCAGCTGTGAGCTTCCATGCAGATGTTGAGTTTTCTGGGTTTCCTCTCCACACTGAGTGAACGACGGAGACTCACGTTGGGTTCGCTGTTCTTCTTGGCGTTGCTGACGATCTGAGTCCTGAGGATGAGCACCTCCTCCTTCCGGGCGTCCAGCTCCTCGTTGGCTGACTTCAGCTGACTGAGCAGCAGGTTGTATTCGTCCTGCAGCTCATTGGACGAGCCGTCCTGCGTCGCCCGCTCGGCGATGGTCTTCCTCAGCTCGTTCAGGTCGTTCTTCAGTTTCTTGTTCTCAGTTTCGAGCTCCTGTCTCTGATGAGGAACAAGCTGCTGTTACCATCCAGACTAACTGGTTTCACTGGTTACAGCTGAGTTTTTGGACATTATTGTAGTTTAATGATCATTCAATATGCTAATTATTTTACATTTTTAGCAACTTTACTAAAGAAAGTTTAACACCATGAACAACTCCATAAAATGTTTCCTGTAATTCTCAGGAAAGTGCATGTCTCCCCCCCACCACCAGGTGGCTCCACTGCAGCACCATTACTGAACTGATGTTGAAGTAAATCCAGGAAAGGGAAGTCCGTCTCGTCCAGACAGTTCGGTACGAGCAGGGCAACGTGTGGGGGAGGGGCTGGGCATGTTGTAGGTAAAATGGGGCATTCTGGGAATTTTCAGGTTTAACAGCCATCAGGTGAAGAGAGGAAATGTTTCAATAATAATTCATTCCCAGAATTCAACCATGAGCTGATAATCTTATGGAGAGCGTCAGTCTGGTTTAGCCAGGCGCTTAATGGGCAGTTCTGCAGAGGTCAAAGGTCACACTCAACACCAACCAAGCTGAGATGCCCTGCTAATCCGCTGATCAGACATTGGTCACACCTGCTGGTTGTTTAACATGTCTGGTTCTGGACCGGTTCTGGACCGGTCCTCTGTCATTCTTAACACATTATAAGTATTAACAGTCCTGCTGAGTTGCGTCTATCTAGAGCCGGCCTGTCTCTCTGCTATCTAGCTCTGACGTCTCAGTCTCGCCTGTTCTCATTGGTGGATGAGCTGTTACCCCCATCACCATGACAACACTAACTGCTGGACCGGTTCTGCACAGTGTTGTCCTGTAAACTGGTTTTAATGGTGTTCGTGCAGCAGAAACATCTAGTCTGCTCCGGTTGCTCTCTGGTACCTTCAGGTTGTTGTAGACCAGATCTCCTGTTGCCACATCAGACGTTGGGGTCTTGGGCTCCGGACCCTTCAGAGAAAGATCAGGAATTACTCTGATTGTTTGGACTCCGGGTCCAGAGGCTTCACCAGCAGAACCGTCCCGCTCACCTTGCACTTGGCCTGCTCCTCCATCTTGTCCAGGTTGACCTGCAGCCTCTTCCTCTCCGTCTCCAGCTCCCTCACTCGTATCTGCAGCTTCATGAACAGGCTGATGTCCATGGCAGCGTTCTCCTCTCCCATCTCCTGCAAACCCAGCAGCAGAATGGACCTCATCCTAACAGAACACACCTGTACTCACGGAGCTCCACCCCCTGACTCACTTTCACCTGCTGGATGGAGTCATCTGTCTCTCCGACATATTTGTCCACAGAGGAGTAGTTAGAGTCCGACTCCAGGCTGCTCTGGTTGGACGGGTTCCTGTGGTGGCCGGGTTGGAACTGGAGGAAGAGATGGACTCATGAACTTTGGTTCTGGTTCTGTTAGACATGGTCCAGTAGTCCTGATCCAGACTAACGGATCGGATCAGGATGAGAAACACAGAGATCCGGAAAGGCAGGTCACAGCTGACGCATGTGCAAGAATGATCATTCAGTGCTTGAAGCTCCGCCTCTGGCGGTCATCTGGGATTCATAGAACCGTAGTTACAGTAGTAACTTTTGTTTCATTTCTGATTGGTTTCTGATTCAAAGTTCTGGATGGATCTGAAAACCAGGTTTGGCCCACCTCCTGTGGCAGAACCAAGTTCCTGTTCTGATTGTCAAGAGAAGTGGAGTTTTGATGACTACACTGAGCCCTCTGTGACAACTGAGGATGAAGAATCTGCATCTTCACATCCCAGACGAACCTCTTCTCCTTCCAGGGGATGAGGACGGCGAACTGCAGGAGGGTGATGGACTCCCAGCATGGGAAAGGTCTGACCTCGTGGAGGGGGTGTCAAGAAAATCCGAGCTCATCCCACTTCCCCATGCTGGAGATTTTAGTTTAACAGTAATAATAAATAAAGTTATCTTTAAAATGAATCACTCAAGTGACATCAAGGCCCAACAGTAGACTTAAGTGTCAATAAAATAAATCTGGTTGTGTGTGTTGTTTTTGTCTCATGCAAACTTTGCTTTAATTTTACTTTTCTCTATTTAATCATAAGAAATCATAGTCAGTCAGAGAGAGTCATGAAACAGGAAAAGCAGGTTTCCTGGAAAAAGAGGAAGTAAGTTTCCAGCCTGCAGATTTATAAAAAATAGCTGAGACTATTCCTTATTTTAAAGCATGAAAGTTTAAAGAATGAAATCTAAACATTTTTGAGTAATTTGATAAGATTCAAAGTAAAATACTTATATTAATATTGGTTTACTTGTAACAATACTTACAGTTACATTTGTGGGAACAGTTACAAGAAAAACAAGTAACTAACTGTAACTTTGATATCAAATAATTAGAATCATGGATTATTCTTGGTTTCATTTTAGAAAAACATCTGTAATAACTCACATTAGGATTATAATAAGAATAATTAATAAGTTATGGTTATAAAATTATAAATGAATGATAAATCAGAGAAGCTAAAGAAAATAAATGTGATTTTGACATTGAACTTGAAATGGTGTAAAAGGTGTAACTGCAATTAAACATCACTGATATGTTGGAGGTAGATGGTAGGTGAAAGGTCAAAGGTTAAGGGAAAAAGGGGAACTAACAGGAGAGCAGAGATGATCAACGCCTTATTTAGAAACAGATTGTTGAACAACATAAACTTTTCAGAGAAAAGGTTGTGCAGGCAACAAATGTAGGAAGTTGATCAACCCTGAGACATTAGCACAGACATCAGGACATAATGTCTGTAAGACAGTGATGGATATGAGATCATCTGTCTGAGCAGTCAGCCAATGAAACAAGCCCAGCAACAGTGCTAGCCAATGCTAACGCACCAAAAGGTGGATAAACCCTATAAAAGGTGGGAGCAAAAGAGGAACCTTTGGTTGGATCCTCCGGGCAGCTTCAAGCCAAGATCGAGATGGACAAAGAACTCTGCAGCTGAAGAAGAGCCGGGGCCACGGAGCCGAAGACTGTCCTGCTCATGGAGACCAACCCGTCAGCCCCACAACCTGTGGCTTCACATCGCACTTCTCTCATCGGCTGGGTTCAGACCCCAAAGACAAAGAAGAAGAACTGGTGCCTTTTTTCCTGCCAGCACCAAGTCCTGTGTGACCTCACCATCCATGTGGAGAAGAAGCTCATCAGACCTACAGAGATTCCTGCCTTCGCCGATCAACATCTTCCTCCTGCTGCAGCACCTTCTTCATCATCAAGCCAGGTCTGGGGTTCGAAACGCCAGGCTCCGTCCGTCTCTCTCAAAGGTTCCCTTTTTTAGTTCTCAGTATCAGCAGTAGGGAAAGATAGACTAGATGATTGATTTTACTTATTTGATTATTTCTGCTACTGAATTAAGCTGTACTGACCCTTGCAAAAATGCCTTACTAATAAAATATTTAGCATAAAGAAAATCTAAAAGATGTTGTGGACATTCAGTTAATGAGTCACCTTAAAGTTCTTTGATGGTTGTAAAATAGCTGTGATGTTTGATTCTGGAGAGGAAGAAGTGGAAAATGTTTTATAGGTTGCTGGTAGCCCAAATTTAAAACGTCATCCTTGGGACTCGCCCGAGTCACTAAAACCTACCTGGTTCAATAACAAATGCAAGTTGTAAAATAGAGAACGAGCGACCGTTAACAGGTGTGCTCTGTGAAACTAGTTGGCTGTAGGCTGCTCAGTCTGGCTAATTCACAGAGGGAAGAAGGGTGAGACACCTGGATGTAGGCCGTCAGGAACCAGGCGAATCGTTTCTCGAAACCAGCTTAAACAGAGTTTACTTCAGTTCTGGACAGGGTAAATCCCAGCAGATTTAGGAAACTCAATTAACCCGTTAGAAGGAGAGCTGGTAGCACATCTCCCCTCTCAGGAGAGGAAGCAGAGAGTGAGAGAGTAGAGAGAGAAGGGGGGGTGTTGCGCAACAACATGATCCAGTCCAGAACGGGTCACCAGAACCAGCCTGATCTGGGTGGGGCTCACCAGAACCGGTCCGGTCCGGGTCATCAGAATCTATCTGGTCTGGGTCAGCTCATCAGAACCGGTCCGTTCCAGCTCACCTTGCTCAGATCCATCTCCTCCTTCAGGTTGTCGTATCTCCGCTCCAGCCTGGAGTACTCCTTGATTAGGTCCTGGTACCGCTCCCGCAACTGGTTCAGCTCCATCTCCAGGGAGGCGCTGCTCTCCTTAGCTGACGGACAAACAGGAAGCGGGTCATGAGGGAACACGGACCGGTACCACCGGGTCTCCAGACGGAGGCGGACTCACCTGCAGAGTTCATGGTCTGCTGCTGGATCCGTCGGTTCAGTTCGTCCTTCTCCACCTTCAGCAGAGCGTTTTCTGCCTCCAGCTCCTCCACCCGCTGCAGAGCAGAGTTCAGAGGTCAGAGGTCAGCTGAGTCCTCCACGGATCCGTCCTGCTGCATTCTCACCTGGCTCAGGCTGAGCTTCTCGTTGCCGTGCTCCTCCTCCATCCTCTTCCTGTGGGCCTGCGCCTCCTGCAGCTCCTCCCGCAGCCTCTCCACTTCCTCCTGCAGCGACTCCACCTGGCCTCCGTCAGGCTGCTGGCTGCGGACCTGCTCCAGCTGCTTCTGCAGCTTGGTGACCTCTGACCCCAATGAGGCATTCGCCGTCACCAGCTGCTCGTTCTGGGTCTTAAGCTCCTTGGACTGAGAGCGACAGAGTGTTAGAGGCTGTGACCTGGATGACCCAGACGACCTGGATGACCTAGGGGGCATGTGAGAGCGCACGAACCTGCTCGTCCATCTTCCTCTGCAGTTGGACGATCTTGTTCTCCATGCCCGTGTTGAGCTTCTTGAGGTGCTGAGCGGAACGCGCTTCGATCTTCAGCTGCTTCAGCTGCCGCTTGGCCTGCATCCTCCTGAAGGCGCACTGGATGATGATGGCGGCGTCGAGCGCCTGCCTGAACTTCTTCCTCTGCAGCCAGCCGCGCACGTGCTTCTGGATCAGCATGGCCTTGTGGTGCAGCATGAACTGCAGAGGAACCAGCAGTCAGCACCAAACAGAGGAAAAGCAACATGGAAACACTAGGAATCAATCCCTTCAGAATAAAAGCCTCCAGTTTAAAGATTAGGCTGGATTAGGATGAGCCTAATCTAGCAATCAACAAGGGATTCATTTAGACTCATGAGTTTCATAGTTTAGATATTTTAGTATAGATTGGAATGTTTTCCTGCTCAACAACAAACTCAGCATTAAATATTTTCAGAAAAGATTTTTGGTATTACAGAAATATGTAAATCATTCTGTTGAAAGTTAACCTCTTTACTATTTTACTTTGGACTCAGTCGAAGAAAACTGAAAAAGATTTTTCCATCCCCAGGAGTAAAAACGTGATTCATGTCCGTCTTCATTTGGAAACATTTTTTGTTTCCCTCCAGAACCTCCAGGATGTTCTGACCCAGCAGAACAAGGCCGGCCTTTGTTCCGTCCACATGATCCCGTTTACCGTCTGTTGCTGCAGTACGCGCAGCAACCAGCAGGGGGAGCCAACAGAACAGAACTCTAATTCTTGTTAGAGGAACAGATCTACAGCTGATCTAAATGAAGGACTCGGCAGAAAAACGGCTCTGAACTGATTTAACTGCCTGAAACTCTGGAGGAGCACATAGGAACCTGGTTCTGGTTCTGGTTGTGCCTGACAGCTCCAGAGCAGCAGATAATCCCAGATAATCTCAGATAATTCCTGCTTGGCTGCTGATGACATTTTTACTATTTCCTCATAATCATTTCACTTTTAATCCATTTTACTTTGTTAGTTTGAAACCTGAGAATTCACGAGGAGATAATAAACAAGGATGAGCTGAAGAATCGGTTTGCTTCAGCTCTGCAGGTTCTGTAGGTTCAGTCCTACAGAACCTGCTGCCTCTGACCTGATCCTGACCCGGTGACCCATCAGCTGACCCAGAGTACGGTTGTGTGCCAGGTTCCGTACCTCCCAGAAGATCCTGCGGGTGAACATGCCTCGGGCGTAGGCCTGGATGGTGACCGTGGCCCGCCGGATCCTCAGGAACTTCCTCCGCTCTCGGACCATGCGGTACTGTTTCTGACAGATCAGGGCGGCCCGGTTCTGACGCAGGAACTCTGCATACCTGCAGGAACAGCAGCTGTCAACACCACAATCTGTTTGGACCAATCAGAGGCCAAGGAAAACAGCTCACCTGCGGGCCAGGTAACCTCGGCCATATCTCTGCAGGCCTATGGCGGCCCGGCGGACCCGGCGGTACCGGATCCTCTGCAGCCAGCCGCGGACCGTCTTCTGGATCTTGATGCAGGCAGAGCGGAATTTATCGGTCCGAAGCTTCTCCAGGTAGGCCACCTGGCCGGCCCGGAAGAAGATCTTCGTCTTCCCGAACTGGAACATGTCGGGTTCCTGGCGACAGGACAGACGGAGCGGGTCAGTACCGACCCAGAACCAAAGAGATGTTCTGATAAGAGACCTGCTCTGTCTCTGCTTAACCTGACTGAACAGAACCTGATGAACCCAAACAGAACCTTTGGACCTGAGATGTTAGTGGTTCCAGGTCTTTGGAGAACCTCTTGGTTCTGAGTCATTCAGACCCAGATGTTGAGGATCTGAACGGGTCGGTCCAGCAGCAGTCTGCTTTCATCTGAGCCATGTCTCACCTTGATCAGTGTCTCCAGGAGGTTCTTGCACACCTGCTTCTTGTCTGCTGACGTCAGGTCTGACTTTCTCATCAGAACCCAGTACCGGCTGAAGAAGTCGGGATAGGTCCACCTGCACACACACAGTACACGTTACCTGCTGGTCACATGACCCCCAGCCAGCTGAGTTAACGGTGATGAAGATGCTCCTCACCTGGACGGGTATCCAGCGGCGCTGATCCGGATCGTCTCCAGAACCCCGCAGGCCCGGAGCTGCTGCACGGCCCGCCGGGAGTCGAACCTGCACACACAGACACGTTAAGCCTGCAGCACAATCTGAGGATTCTCAACCGGGTCGGGTCAGAACTTCACCTCATCTTCTTGTTGGACATCAGCAGAACCTCTATAGCCGCTGGAACCGACCGACTGACTAAGAGTCCGGCCCGACCCGAAACATGTGACCCAAATTAGATTAGTTCTGACGCTGAGATCACATTCCTCACTGTTGTTTATCAGCTGCAGAGCAGAACCCAGACAGAACCAGAGCAGTTTAACCCCAGAGGGTTCTGAAAGCACCGCAGGATCTTTCAGACCGGTTCTGGTTCTGAACATGAAGCTGACCAGAACCACAGAACCTCAGAGCCTAGTTCAAGGTTCAAACACCAGGAACTTAGAGCCGGTACCAGACACTCAGGACCACTGACATACAGAAAGTTCTGTTCTGATGGACCCAGTTCTGTTGAACCAATTTCATTTAAACTGGTTCTGTTCAAACCAGTTCTGTTGTACCCGTCTGATACCTGCTGCATGGAGCAATCATATTTGTCTTCATTCTCAGTTCCCTCCAGCAGTTCTGGAGTCTGGTCAGACCCGACCAGAACCACCCTGCTGGTGCTGGACGGGTCTGAGCAGAACCACCCTGCTGGTGCTGGACCGGGGCAGTTCTGTAAGGACACAGACTCACGAGAAGGCCTCCTTCAAGTCGTTCGGCTTGATACAGCGTACATAGTGCGGCGTCGTGGCGTTCAGGGTGTCCATCAGCAGGTGGAGCGACGAGCGGAACTGAAACAGAACCAACCTTCAGAACCAGAACCTTGAGAGAATGTCCGTGCAGAACCAGAACCGGACTCACCTGGTGTCCCACAGTCTTCCTGTGCTCCTTGTTGGGGACTTTGGGAACTGTTTTCAGGGAGCGGACATTCACCTTGGAGGCTTTGGAGGGCGGAGCATCGCTCTTGTCTTGGAACAGATCAGCAACCAGCTGGAACTGGGAGGAAACAGGAAGAACAGTGGTCCAAACTGGGCTCGGATCAGTCAGAACACAGCTCTGGTTCTGGTTCCTACCTCGCTGGCTTTCAGGATGTTGATCTGCTCCTCGTAGACAGTGTCTCTGTTCTTCTCCAGGAAGCCTTCGCACTGATACTCCACCTGAAGGATTCAGCCAATCAGGAGGGAGAAGAGGAAACAAAAACCCTGAAGTTCAATCAGAAGTCTTAGCTGGACCGGTCAGAACCAGCGACGCCGGATTCATTTTTCAGGTGGGGGCCATGGGGTGTTTGTTCACCTCTGTTACACACTTTGAATGTCAGGCTTGTTCGTTGATATGATGGAACCTGTCAATCAGTTCAGTGGGTTTGTGGCAATTTGTCCCAAAGTAAACAGTCAACATCTGTTCCCTGGAGGACGATGTTCTGGGTCGACCATGCGCTGCGGTCTGGCTGGATCTAATGATTGTTTGCTATTAAATGGTGGTAGAGATTTGGTGGAAAATAATCAGAAGGAAATGTTGCCAGTGGGAACAAGCAGCAAGCAGCTTTACTCAGAGCATTTAGATGGAGGAATGAAACGATCTGCTCTGGGCAAAGTGTGGGTGAGCATTTGGTCCGGACCCGGTAACGAACATGGACCCGATGTCTTTTTTTTTTTTTTTCATCCCAACGCCGTTAGAAAGAAAACATCATCACGGTTCTATAAATGGTGACAAATACAGAAATCTCATTTCATTTTAAGGTAGAATTGGTTCTGACCTGGACCGGATCAGAGTCCAAGCCTTTTTTCAGATGTCAGAGCGGTTCATGATCCCAACCCGACCCGAAGCTGCCGCATGTGTGTAAACCTTTGATCTGGAGCCTTAGATTAGATTTGGTCCAGATCTCAGAGCTGCAGGTTTTATCTGTGTCTGAATACAAACACAGAGATGTGAGTCACTGATTGTCAGAGTTGTGTGCAGCCGGTGTGAATGTCAGGCGGGACCAGCAGGGCCGTAAAGTGGGGGGCCAATGGCCCTCTGGACCCCCCTGTTCCGGCGACTATGGAGAGAACTGTGAGCCGGTCCAATCAAAACCTGAGTCACACTGCCCTCTGCTGGAGAAATGTCCCATTACATATTTGTCTGAGACTGATTGTTGGGTTTTTATTCTCTGTGAGCCAGAACCACCAGAACCTTCAGAACATTCAGAACCACCAGAACCAAGAGAACCACAGGAGATCAAAGTTAAATATTTCACTCTATGTGTGTTTCATAAATATTGAGCTTTTTCATGTTCTGCTAATTGTCTGAGATGTTGCTGTGGTTCTGGTCCGAGTTCTAAATTTGTCCCACTTCAACTCGTCTGGACGTTCCCTCCAGTCGGTTCTGTGGACCAGATGGCTGGACCGGTTCTGCTCACCTTGTCAGCGAAGTGGATGATGATGAAGGACGTGTTGGACATTCTGGGTTTCTGGAAGTGCCCGCTGCTGGAGTGCTGCTTGTAGAGCTTCTGGGCCCAGTTCTGATCCGTTCCCTTCGGAACCTGAAGAACAGAGTCCAGTTAGAGTCCAGGTGAAGACGAACCCGGTTCTGGTCCCTCAGAAATCTGCATCTCCAGGAGTGAACCTCAGTCAGGACAGAAGCTGGAACCAGCAGAACCGGGTCATTACCTTGCACTCCTCGTCCAGCAGGTCCAGGATGCCGAGCCGGGCCTCGATCAGGTCGATGCAGGGCTGGTTGTCGTAGAAGTCGATGAGTGTCCAGGGAATGTCCTCCTTCATGTACTCGTCCTGCTCCAGTTTGAAGACATGCTGTGGACACGGACAGCAGGACGGTGAGAAACACGGCCAGGACTCTGACCGGGTCGGTTCTGCAGAACTCACCGAGTTGAACTGCTGCTGCAGCTTCTCGTTGGCGTAGTTGATGCAGAACTGCTCAAAGCTGTTCACCTCGAATGTCTCGAACCTGCAGGAACACGGACAGCGTTAACAGGACGTGAAGCCGCCACTGGGGGGCGTCCTGCCAGCTCGCCGCGTACCCGTAGATGTCCAGAACCCCGATGAAGGAGTGCTGCTTGCTGGAGGTGTGCAGCGCCTTGTTGATGTGCTCCACGATCCAGTCGAAGAGGTGGGCATAGATGTGCTTGGCGAGGGCGTTGCGGGCGTTGATGGCCTGCTGGCAGGACATGGTCTTCACGAACGTCTCAGAGGCGGTGGCCAGCTTCCGGTGGCAGAGCCAGTGGTCCATCTGCTTCAGCTCCACACCCAGCAGTCTGCAGAAGTGCTGCAGGTGGACGTCGTTCCTCTGCGGCACAAACAGAACCGAGTCAGAGCGTCGACAGAACCCCGAAGAGTCTCCGAACTGCCGGGGGACGTACTGCGACATGGCAGGACTCTCCGTCCCGCTCAGAGACGATCTCCACGTTGCCAAGGTGAAGGATGGAGGCCATGATCTTAAAGATGCTGCTCTGACTGCTCTCCTTTATGCCTGCACACACACACACACACACACACACACACACACACACACACACACACACACACACACAGAGTTCACACACACACACAGAGTTCACCCTTCATACTCCTCCTGCTGAAGGAGACGTCTTACCCAGCAGTGTGAAAGCCTCTCTGGTCTTCTTGAAGTCGTCAGCATCGTTAACTCCCTCGATGAAGATGTTCTCTCCTAGAGACGTGTAGGTGAAATCTTCTGCACTCACTGAGGGAACATGAGAGAAATCAGCCGCTGCAGAATCCTCTGATGAAGACCTGGACGTCTCCGGCGTTCAGACTCACTGAGACTGAGGTCTTTGAACTCTGGCAGGCTGGCTGAGGCGCATAGCTGGTAGAAGATGTGGTAGTTCCTCTCTTCTTCAGCCTGGAGAAGAAATGATAGACCTTCAGGCAGCAGTAGTGGATCGGCAGCAGGGGGCGCTGCAGTGAGAAGAACTCACCTGGAAGACGACGCGGGATTTCTCCAGCAGGTAGGTCCTCATGTTGGCTCCAATGATGTGGTAATGTCTGCTGAAGCCGATCTGAATGTACTTGCCAAAGCGGCTGCTGTTGTCGTTTCGGGTGGTTTTGGCGTTCCCGATGGCCTGAAGGGAAAGTTAATTGGGAGGAAGACATTAGCTGTTAAATCTTTGCTGTGTCTTAAACACGGTGTCATCGGCATAGAGGCAACTCCAGAGTAAACTGGCTCATGTCTGGTTCTGTGAGAAGGAGCTGAACGTCTCTGACCTCCATGATGGGGTTGGAGGCCAGAACCTTCTCCTCCACGTTAGCGTCGCTGGAGGAGCCGCCCACCGTGGCAAAGTATCTCATGGCGTACTTTGCCGAAACAGTCTTTCCTGCTCCAGATTCTCCGCTCACAATGATTGACTGGTTCTTCTCGTCTCTAACGTAAATAAGGCAAAGGTGTTCACGTGACCAGATTTATTCTGTTTCGCTCAGAGAAATTTGTGAGGCCTTGACCCTGGAGGTGCTTCAGCCTCAGGCGTACCTGGCCATCTGTTTGTACGCTTCCTCAGCCACGGCGAAGATGTGAGGATCCATGTCCCCCATGTTCTGACCGCTGTAGGCGGTGATCACCTCCTCCCCATAGATCTGCAGCTGCTCATACGGGTTGATGGCCACCAGGACGATACCTGGAACCCAGAGACATCACTAAGGCGAAACATCTTCTGGAGGAAGCTGAGATCATGTGAGCCGTTAGCGATCTGATAAAAACGATGTTAAGGCTCCCTCACTTAGCTCACTCCACCGGACATGTTCATGCTAAGGTTGTAACGATTGCATACTCACTGTGGCACAGAATCAGACTGTTTTGTTTGCAACACCGAGGTGATAATGTAGACCGTGTCGCTAAGCAACCAGTCACAGCGTGATAACGACATCCTGTGGGTGGGAGACGAGACTGGGCACCCAACTAGTTTATCAAACTTGCTGGTTTTCAAATGTTGGTCGCTGTCCGTTGTCTTCATGTCCTTCACCAGTGAACTGCATCCCTGCTCTTCTATTCTTTTCTTTCTTAGAGGCCAATGAATTCGTCCTCCTCGTCCGTTCACACCATGGCTCAAATTGTGGAAATTAAGGAATTTGTCAGGAGAAATATAGGAAATTCAAACGCAGGACTGTGGAATCTCAGCCGTCTGTAGACAGTGCTGGCAGAGTCTGTACCAAATACACAGAGTATGTTGGAGTCTGCAGAAAAACTCCAGTTTTAAAGCTAAGGACTGCAGGGGGCGGAGCTTCAACATGTGATCAGGAAGTCTTAAAGTGATCCTTTGCGTATTTGAGCTTCTGTGGATCTCCAGATTATTCATTGAAAATAAAATGAAATGCCCAGAGGCAATGCTAGCTGACACACTACTGGCTGCTGACTGCAGCCAATCCAGAAGTCCCATTCCCTTTCCTTGGTTCTGATTGGCTGAACCCCCAACAGCAGAGATCAGAAAGACTGTAGACATTAGCTTCTGCTGTGGAGCTAAGATGGTTTCTACTCTGCATATTAAGGGATATTTGATATTTCTATTAAAATAGAATTACTTTTAGAGGGAGTTCAGGTATTTTAGCCGTTAGCTGCCACCTGTAGTCCCTGACCACCATGAATACTGAGGGTTCACTGTAATTACATGATAAATAACAAGGGAGCCATCGCATTAAAGAGTTGTCATAGAAACACAACAGGGTAGGTAAGAAAAATATTTAAAATGTTGATTTATGAAAATATTATTTATAATGAAAGAAGTTTAGAGGAAACGATAAAGTGGCCCAGTGGGTCAGTAAGGTTCTGGTTCGGGGGTTCTGGGCGGACTGACCGCAGTAGGTGTAGATGTTGTTGGACTCCAGGAAGCGGACCCTCAGGTTGTGCAGCACGGCGGGTTCATGAAGGTAGCTGAGAGCCGTCAGGTCGTTCTCCCCCACCAGGATGTCGGGATTCCTGAGGAACGGCAGAGCGTTGGCCTTCGGACCCACCTGGTACTCCAGGGGCTGGACCAGAACACAACACAGTCAGGACCCAGAGCAGCCATGTTGGAGCTGTTTCTGCTTGGCATCCTGAGCTAAACATTAAAACATGTTTGACCTAAGCCGAGATAAAGACGGAGGAACTGATTTATTTCCTCCGATCCGGGCGTCACTGCAACTGAAAATCAACAAGTCATAAAACAATAAAAACATTCTTCCTTTAACGCCTGCAGCTGTCAGGACAAAATAACTACGAGGATGACTAAACACAGAGGAGCCATTATTATTTAACAAGGTTGAAATGAGCTGAAATAACAGATCCTGAAAGCAACACGTCACGCGGCTGACGCCACAGAATCGAACCGGGTTCAAAAGCTCAGGTCCGATTTGAATACATTTACAGTCTGACGCCCATAAAAGGAAAACTGCTTCAGATCAGAGCAGCCAATCAGAGAGCCTGGTGAGCTCCGGGCGTCTGAACAGTTTGATAAAAAAGGTAGCAAACTGTGGGTCCTTCTGGATCCCACTGAGTTCTACTGGATCCCACTGGATTCTACTGGATCCCACTGAGTTCTACTGGATTCTACTGAGTTCTACTGGATCCCACTGGATTCTACTGGATCCCACTGAGTTCTACTGGATCCCACTGGATTCTACTGGATCCCACTGAGTTCTACTGGATTCTACTGGATCCTGATCATACAGAGATAAAATGATTAATCAGATGAACCAATTACTAAATTAATGGGCTCTTTGCACCTGCCGCGATGACGTCACAACCGCAGGAGCAAATGCGGCTCTTTTTTCGCTCTGAGTTACCATGACAGCTAGAAAAGACAAAGTCTTATTTCAGACGCAAATAAAACAATACTATGAACATTATTGTCTTCCTAATATAAAGGGCTTTTAAGTTTTCATGGATTTCCAAACAGTCCTGAATTAAGAAGACGGTGGCTTGTAAATATTCGTCGCTACCAGTTAAAGCTAACGCAGCACAGCAAAGTTTACAGCCTTCACTTCACTCCGGATCAACTTGTTCAGCCTAAAGCAGAGGTAAAGGAGCCTCCTGTGTTATTTCCATGGAATCACTTCTGTATTCAGCCTGAAAGAGTTTATGGGAACCAGAGAGCAGACCAGAACCAGACAGCCGAGCTACTGATCCGCCTGTACACACTGCTGGAAACACCGTCCTGCTTCACAAGAAACATGCTAAACTAATAAAGCGAAATAACATGGAGACTTTAAGGAACACGGCCATATTTTTCTAAAAGCAACAACTGAACCTGAACCGTCAGCTGAACTAGAACTCCGACACCAGAGCTGCTCTACTGTTAAGCTATGGGCTTGTTGTTCCTCAGGCTGCAGAAGCAAAAAGCCTGAACCGTAAAATCCCCGTTACTTGGTCTCTGACACTAACGACAATAAACCACCTAATATACTTGAAAACAAGGTAAAACATTGTCCGTTAGAATGGATGAAAAATGTTTAGATACTTAAATAGCACATTTTTACAAGACAAATGTCTAGCGTAAGCTAAAGCTAATGTTAGCCACAAAGTTTAAAGGAAGTAAAACTTCGTATCTGTGTATAACGAGGCGAACATGTTAAAACCTTTCTCCAGATTATTGTTACCTTAGACGAGGTAACAGTAACAAACACCCAGTGGAAAGAGCCTTTTTCAACAGATCGGATCGACTGAGCCGGAAGCTGAGGAGCAAAGAGCCCGTCGTCGTGATTAATACGACTGAATGAGTCATTTATTTCGTCCAGAGAGTCCAGAGGATTCTGGATCCGCTCATTTCCAGAACTTTCCTCCTGTTTTCAACCACATTTACGGATCTAAAATACGACGTCTCTGACCTCTGACCTCATGAGCAGCCGCCATCTTGACTCACCAGAGCCCTGATGATCCTGATTTATTATGATTAACAAAGCAGCCGATTATCATCAATAATCAATGACACGGCTGACCTCTGTTAGAACAACGCCTGGCCCAGACGGTACCAGGTGGTACCAGGTGGTACCAGAACCACTCACCGTCCCGTCCTCCAGCTGCAGGTGCAGAACCGCCTCGCCCTCCTTGTAGTCCCTGGTGATTTCTGCAGCTTTCCACACATCGTCCGGGTCCGGGACCCAGACCCGGGTCAGCTGAAACAGAACCAGAACCGGGTCAGCCTAAACACAACCAGAACCTGGACCAGAACCAGAACCGCCTGTAGCAGGAAGACCAGAAAGTGCAAACAGGAAGTGAAACAGCCGAGGGCTTTTACTGTGGAGGAGCACTTCCTGTTGAAACTGAAGGAAAGTTTCCCAGCTGCTGACTGGGATCAACACCAGACAATATACTGGTTCTACTGGTTCTACTGGACCCGACCCACCAGGTTCTACTGCAGGTCTGATCAGCTGGCCTCCTTCTGCTTCTGGGTCCAAAAGTTTGAGAAAGTTCTGTTTGTTTGGTTCTGGTTTTTTGGACTCCTGCCCCAGAAGATCGAGGATGTGTTCTGGTTCTGGTTCTGCAGATTTCTAGCTTGACAGTTGCCAGCAGTAACAGACCAATTTGATCCCAGAATGGTTCTGGTTCTACAGCCTCAGCTGGATCAGAACCGTCTGATCCAAATGGACAAAACCAGCAGCTTCTGTCGGATCAGAACCAGGAGTTCTGATCAGATGCTCATTGAATCAGAACATCTGGATGATGATGAGCTGTTCTGATCTGATCGGCTGGTTCTGAACCGGGCCCTGACAGAACCTCTGAGTGTCGATGAGTTTCTGCAGATCAAATCGGCTCTGGCTAATCGGGTCAGCGGTTCTGATGGGGGTCCACATGTTTACATACAGGCTGGAAGCTTCAGCTCCACGGGTCAGAACCGGGCCGGGACAGCACAGAACTAAATATCCCACAATGCAACGGGTCCAGCTCTCCCTGCTGAGCCCAGCCGGGTCAGAACCGACTTCCTGATCCAGAACCAGGAAGGTTCTGATCCAGATCTGATCCATAACCAGAACCAGAACCAGGAGCGGGGAACAGCGGTCCGGTTCTGAACCACTCCGACCCAGTAACGGTTCTGATCCGATGACAGAACCAGAGAACCTGTTGAACCTTACTGGTCCAAAGTTCTACTGAACCGAACCAGCTGCTGTTGCCAAGGCAACTAAGCCCACAGGAAGTGACCTCATCATGTAAATGTGCCGCCGCTCATTTCCATCATGTTTACATGCAGGTGAGTCACGTTCGGTCACATGACCCACAGGAGCCAATCACAGCCCGGCTCTGGAGCATCTGAGGTTCTGGTTCTGCCGGGTCACACTGCGGTTCGGCCAATCAGAGGCCTGGGGGCAACAAGAGCCTGTTAACCTGGGACACACGAGGCAGCAGCCAATCAGAGAGCAGCATGCTGCCGGCAGGCTCTCAGCAGGAAACACACACTGACACACACACACAGACACACACACACTGACACACACAGACACACACACACTGACACACAGACACACACACACAGACACACACACACTGACACACACACACTGACACACACAGACACACACTGACACACTGCCTCCTGGCACAGAGAGGCTGGATGGTAAACATGGAGGTTTCCCTTTAATCAGCTGTGTGTGTGTGTGTAGGTGTGTGTGTGTAGGTGTGTGTGTGTAGGTGTGTGTGTGTAGCTGTGTGTATTTACATCCCTTTTGTGTGAACTGAAATGAATCAGTTTAACATTTTCTGCAGCTAAAATCTGAAAAGTGTGGCGTGTTTCTCGGCTCAGCTGCTTTCCGTTTTATTTCGGGTCGTCGGTCTGCAGCGGTTCTGGAGGAGCTGCAGAGACGCAGCGCTCAGGTCTGAGTGCAGAAGAGACACCAAACATGGTGGTGGCAGCATCATGCTGGGTGGAGGCTCAGGTCAGATTCAAGGCTACAATGGCCTAGTCAAAGCCCAGACCTCAGCTGCTCTCCATCCAGCAGGCCTGCAGCCTGAGGAGAAAACACTCCACACTTTTCAGATGTTAACAAAAACCTTTTCCTTCCAGGTCAAAGGTCGAAGGTCAGCAGCTGAGGAAGCAGGCAGGAGGATTGTACTAGACCTCCAGGAGGTTCTGGTTCTGACTGAAACCCGACCCAGCCGCTCCTCCCCGGTTGCGTCGCCACGGTGACGGCAGCCCTGGGCGCGCCGCAGCGCCTGGCAAGGAACTTTGATCTGAGGTCAAAGGTCACAGACAGACACGCCCGGAACGCAGAACCCGACCAGAACCAGAACCAGGTCAACACCTGCAGCTGGTTCTGATCCGGATCTCAGTGAAACACCAGGACGGGTTCTGACAGAGGGTCGGTTCTGATGGACCCGCAGAGACAAACATGCTGGACGGTTGCTAACGGCAACAGAAACCCCTGCTCTCAGACTGCAGGTCTACCGGGTCAGAACCAGAACCAGAACCAACAGAGAGGAGGCTGGGTGAGCGTTACCATCCAGACCCGGAGGTTCCCTGCTGGAACCAGAACCAACAGAGACCTGCAGAGGTTCTGGTCTGACCCGGTCCGGGTCCAAACCCGGTGTGAAGCAGCAACAATCCTGAGGGGAACCAGAAACCGGACCTGTTGATGTGGTTGGCCCGGACCAGCCAGAACCAGAACCTCAGATGAGACGGGTCTGATGAGAACCGGATCAGAACCAGAAACCAGACAGACGTAATCTGTGGGATTAACCGGGCCCCGGGGGTTCTGTCCGGATTGTCCTGCAGAACCCTTAGCCCCGCCCCTTTAGGACTCATGTCAGCAGGGAGACCATCTGGACCTGATGAGGTCATGATGGTCCAGAACCACAACCAGAACCAGAACCAGAATCAGAACCAGAACAACATCATCATCATCATCATCATCATCATCATCATCATCATCATCATCGTCGTCTCCAGAACTAAGAAGGTTTTCGGGTCAGAAGCATTAAAAGGTTCTGACACAAACAATCAGAACCTTCACCTGGACCAAAACCAGCCTTTGGGTCGGTTCTGGTTCTAGTAATGACTGAAATGATGTTCCGGTTCTGGTCCATCACCGCCTCTCCAGAACCCGGCTGATGATCCACCGTGACCTCACAACCCATCATCAGCTGGACCGGGTCTGAGGTCATGATGGTCCAGAACCAGAACCAGAACCCCAGCTCTTCAGCTGAACCGGTCCTGGATCAGAGGTTCTGTTCCACTCCAGGGATTCAGCTTTGGTTCATTCAGAACTCTATTGAAAAACAGCCGAATTTAACCCGAACCGCAGACAGGTCCAGTTTGGTGGGGTTAACTCGGAACCTGTGAACTGATCAGAACTTCCCGAACCGTCCTCCTACATCCGGGTACCCCGGGAACCCCCACATCTCTACGGCTTTTCTGTTTTAATCCCTTTGTTCTGTCTCTGCCACAGAACTTTCCTCAACAACAACAGTGTTTATACTAATCTGGACAATGTGTAAACCTTAAGAGGTGAACTTTGACCTTCAGAACCCATCCGAACTCTGCTGACCCTCCTGTTGGGTTCGGCTCCCAGATGAAGCTCCACATCGCCGCAGTTTTCCTGTTTTCCGCCTTCTTCCTGCCTCTCCGTCCCGTTCCCCCAACCTGAGGCGCCTCCAGCCTCCGGCAGCAACAGGTGGACCACAGCCGTAAAAACCCGCAGAAACTACACGAGGTTCTGTTCCAGTGGACCGAACCGGACCCGGATAGAGACGCTCTGCTGACCCAGAACGGGTCAGAAGCTGGACGGAGTTCTGGACGGCAGGCGTTAAACTGGACTCACCTTGGTGAACAGCTCGTTCACAGACATTCTTCCTCCCAGACCCGTAATCGCTCTAGAAGTGACCTCTGACCCCCATCAGGAGTCTACCGAGTCCCTCTGATCCGGATCGGTTCTGGACCCGCTGCGGGGCGCCCCGGTTCCGGTTCGGCCACACCAGCAGGTGTCCGCCGGAGTTTCGCTCACTTTGTCGGGATCGGCTCAGGTGTTGCCTCCCGCTGTCCGTCGGTACCGCCTCTCTCTCCGGGTCAGACGGTCTAATGCGGCCCAGACGAACCGGAACCAAGCCGGGAGTAGAACCAGGAGCGCCAGCAGGTGGTGAACCGAATCCGTCCGGACCGGTTCTTCCTGACCGCCGTGTTTTCCGCCAGCAGCCCTCTGATTGGCTGCTTCCTGGATCCCAGCCAGGTTTCTACCGAAGGCACGCGCAAATGTGGAAGCACTCGCGGGCACGCGCAGAGACATGGAGCAGTGGTTCAAGCGGAGGCTCGGGGACCCGCAGGGGTCACGGGATCAGTCTGAGGGGTCAGAGGTTAAAACCAGCAGCTGGAGGCTTTTATTACATTTGAACTAAAAGTCCTGACCTGGTGGTGTTCGAATAAAATGCATTTATATCACAGAACAATGTTTGAAACGTAATAAAAATGTCACTCAACTCATGAACCTTTAATAGTTTCCAGTGGGAGGAGGGGCTGAGTATTGGGGGGGGGGGGGGGGGGGTCTGTCGGGGGGGGGGGGGGGGGGGGTCCTGTTGCAGGTCCTGCCAGAGTCTCTGATGTCTCCAAACGTCTCCAACAGGAAGCTGTCATCAATAAGTTCCCACGCCTCGTCTGTCTGATCTGCTGGGATTCCTGCGTCTGTTTGTGGTTAAATTAACAGTGGAGGTGAAGAGCAGGAATGTGGCAGAACCGGGTCGACCGGGTCCAAAACATCAGGATTGCTGATGTTTGGGATCTTCATTTTGCTGATTGTGATTATTGCAGGTTGATGAATATCAGTGAATCCTGGACGTTTCACTCAGGTTTGTCCTGAAAAGCAACTTCTGCTTCACTGAGTGACTAAAGCCTCGTTCCACCCAGATGGCTTGTATGGAGGGCCAAAAGGGACAAAAATAAGATAGCTAGTGGTGGGAATAGCTTCCATTATTAATACAGTTAATTTCAGGGTCTGTAATAAATCACATTTTAAATAAAAACTATAACAAAATAAGCAAAATTTTCAATTCAAAAATCCTTTTTGATACTAAATTATTGAATAAAAGCCATTAAACATCAGAGATGTTTCTAGTTTTTAATCTTCAGCTCCTTCATCAGATTGGAGCAGAGTTCATCTTTCCAGAGTTTCTCTGATCATTCATGGAGTTTGGTTAGAAATGTGATCTGTGGATGCTGACATTAGCTCAGTGGTTCTTAACCTGGGTTCGGTCGAACCCCAGGGGTTCCATGAGTCGGCCTCAGGGGTTCGGCGGAGGTAAACACACACCTGTGTAAAGTCGTGATGACCCGCCCCGCTTGGCCATCACTGGCTGCAGAGGATCATGTTACGTTGCTCGGCCAATCAGGGCTGCGGGGCATTTAGTGCGCGCAGTATCAGCGGCTGTCGTAGTTGTACGTCGCGTGGTTTCTTTCTTAATATTTTAATCCATACTAAATATGTCGAGCAAAAAAAGAAGAAAATGAACAGACTTTGCTCTGAAGATGCACCTGCCAAGGTGAAGCCACGCCTCTCTGAAGCCACGCCTCTCTGAAGCCACGCCTCTCTGAAGCCACGCCTCTCTGAAGCCACGCCTCTCTGAACTGGTCTCCCAAAGACAGCAGCAGAAGTCTCACTGATTTACAGGTATGTAATTTGTGCAAAACTTTATTCTGGCCCCAAAAAAGTATTTTGTGGATTCAAAATGACAAAAAACAAATTAAATTTAAAATTAAAAAAAATTAAGTTATTAAAAAAAAATTAAATTCTTTGAAAAAATCCAAATTTATTTTTAATTAGTTAAATAGTAAAAAAATATTTTGGGGGCTGAAATTCTTTTATGGGGCCAAAATATTTTTGGGGGGCCAGAATAAAGTAACACTGTAACTTGCTGTGAGTTCATGGTTTTGTTCTTTGAGCAAAGTGACGTTCATGCACGGCTCATTTTGTGCACCAGCAAAAAAACATATACATACAGTACAGACCAAAGGTCTGGACACACCTTCTAATTCAATGGGTTTTCTTTATTTTCATGACTATTTATAAGGCAATAAATCCCACTTATTAACCTGACAGGGCAGGTTGACCTATGAAGTGAAAACCATTTCAGGTGACGACCTCCTGAAGCTCATCAAGAAAATGCAGAGTGTGTGCAAAGCAGTAATCACAGCAAAAGGTTGATACTTTGAAGAAACTAGAATATAAGGGCTATTTTCAGTTGTTTTACACTTTTTTGTTTAGTGCATATTTCCACATGTTATTCATAGTTTTGATGCCTTCAGTGTGAATCTACAATGTCAATAGTCATAAAAATAAAGGAAACTTATTGAATTAAAAGGTGTGTCCAAACTTTTGGTCTGTACTGTACGTCTTAAATTTGGGGGGAAAAAAAGTATTTATCACTAAAGAAGGGTTCGGTGAATCTGCATATGAAACTGATGGGTTCGGTACCTCAAAAGAGGTTAGGAACCACAGCACTGGCTGCTACATGTGTAGCATGGAGGCGTATTTTAGGCTGGAGGAACTTTGCTAAGAGCTAACTCCTTTTAGCGCAACTTGAACATGACGATAGTCTTCTCCAGCGTCCAATCAGATCGTTAGGAAGCAAAATTGAACCCTGACTGGCCGAGAGAAGCAGCTTGATCTGCTGTTAGCAGACGTAGCTGTGCGTCAGATTTACGGCGTTTTAAAAAATAAAATGATTTTGTTTTTAAAAATAATTTTTAAAAATTATCAAAATAAAATCTTAAATAATAATGGGCGTGCCGTGGTGGCGTAGTGGTTAGCGCGACCCATATTTGGAGGCCTTCAGTCCTCAACGCGGGTCGCGGGTTCGACTCCCGGACCCGACGACATTTGCCGCCTGTCTTCCCCGTTTCCTGTCAGCCTGCTGTCATATAAGGGACACTAGAGCCACAAAAATACCCTGGAGGGGTAAAAAAAAATGTCTAGGCTTTGTAAATAATTATATTACATCATTGATTAAATGTTTACCTAATTCCTTTAATATCCAATTTACAAATATGTCATTAAATCATTGAGATGCAAACTCATCATTAATTATCTTGTTGAATTGAAGTGTGAAAATGATGGCGGCGTCGTAACGGAGGACATTAATGAGTTTAAATATGAGCTCAGAATTTTACATTCTATATATATAACAATAACCTGAAGCAGCCAGTATTTATTCTGATCTTCTGAGGTTAAATTAATGTTTCCAACCAAACCTGTGATCAGACTCTTAACTCTGGATCCTAACCTCACCACACGGTTCAGTCTGAAATTCCTCCCATTGACTTGAATTCCTCCAATCACAGAACAGAAGGAGAAGAACAATGAAGACCGACATGTAGTTGTAGCAAAGCAGCGGAGGAAGTGATGATGATGATGATAATAATAATAACAATAATAATAACAACAATAATAATAATAACAACAATAATAATAATAATAACAACAATAATAATAACAATAATAATAATAACAATAATAATAACAATAATAATAATAATAATTCTAATCATAATAATAATAATAACAATAATAATAATAATAATAATAATAATAATAATAATAATAATAATAATAATAACAATAATAATATAATAATAATAACAATAATAATAACAATAATAATAATAATAATAATAATAATAATAATAATAATAATAATAATAATAATAATAACAATAATAATAATAATAAGCCTGTTTAGGACATTTTATCGTTTGTTTACAGCGTAGCTTCTTAGCTAGCTCCACTGTCGGACAAGCTAACACTTTTCATCACAGCCAGACGATAAAATCCCATCATTTCAACAAAAGGTGAATTTTTCCCCACAGCAGAACTCCAGAGTGACCCGGCTGTTATCGGCCCGCTTGTGTAATGTGATGGTAAGTGAACTTTGACCCCGCCACCCCGTCAGAGGCTCCTTACCTTACAGTAGGGGTTATAATCAGAGGCCATCCTGCCGGGTTCAGAACCAGACGTGTCTGAGCCGCAGCTATTATCCCGACTGGTCCACTCCCAGACACACCTGCTGCAGGTATGAGCCGCTCACCTGGAGGCCCCGCCCACTTCCCACACAATCACAGCTACCGGACCGGCGCCCTTAAATAAAACCCGGCCCGGTCCGGGTTCTGGTTCTGATCGGGGTTCAGGTCCGGATTTACTGTGAAGGGAAAGCAGAGATGGATCAGGGCGGGCTGACTGATCAGAACCAGTTACAGGACAGGATCCCACAGTGAAGCACGGTGGTGGCAGCATCATGCTGAGCCTATTCATCAATGGAAGCTTTTCTGGAGCCTCATCAGTCTGCAGCTGGACTCCTGGACCAGAACCAGAACCAGACCCGGTTCAGACGTCTGACCCAGTCTGGAGGATCAGCCACCTGCTGAAGTTCTGACCCAGTTCTGGAGGCTCGTCTCTGAGTGGAACCGGACCAGAACTGGGCCTGGTAGGGTTCTGGAAGGATGAACTGGGTCGTTATGGACTCAAACATTTATTCAGTGTTTAGTAAAAGATTCATTTTTAAAGAATCAGTTCATTTAATGAATCAGTTCATTAAAATGATTCATTCTTCAGCCTGGTGGAAACACAGCTGCTGTTATTCTATCTGGTTCTGGTTCTGGTTCCAGGTCCAGTCTGAAGCCAGTACAGAACCACTGGGAGTATCTTGAGTTTGGGTCAGAGCAGCCAGGCTCTTTCACAATAAAAGCCTGAGGGTGGAGCAGCAGCTGAGCAGTCTGTGCTGCTGAGTCATCCTGGTCCCTCTGACTCACCTGATCCAGGTCTGATCCTGGATGATCCGGTCTGCCGACCCAGAGTCTGGTTCCGCTCCGAGCAGCGGGCCGGCGGCGCCCCCCGGTGGCCGTCTGGAGAACTGAGCGATTATTGGACATTTTATGGATATTATGGTGATGGATGACGTTTATCAAGCTGTGTGGTGGTCCGCAGGTCGGAGCTGGTTGATAATAATAATAATAATAATAATAATAATAATAATAATAATAATAATAATAATTCTTATTATTAATATTATTATTAATTAAGGCCTTCAGCTCCAGGCCTCAGAATATTTAAACTGACTCTTTAAATCGGTTTCAGCTTTTATTTTGAAAGTCCAGGCCGTCTATCAGCTGTTTGATTAACTATAGATCAGAAATAAACAGGAAGTGATCAAATGAACGTATCTAAATTATTGATGACCATAAATGGAGAATAAGGTTAAAAATCACTTCAGTCCATAAAATATTGTAGCAGTCATAAAGGTCAGAGGTCAACAATGTTTGTTTACATAATGAAGCATAAACAGCAGCTCAAAAATAAACCCACAGGTCAGAACCAGAACTGGATCCGAATATCTGGCTTATATTTTAGTTTAACTTGAGATTGATTGATTGATTGATTGATTGATTGATCGATTGATTGATTGATTGATCCTCAGGCTCCAGGTTTGAAACTCGCTGCAGATCAGAAGCATGAAAGACTCAGACTGGACTGGTTTACTGGTTTATTACTGGTTAGTTGCTGGTTTGCGGTCCAGCTCTCGGTCAGTGGGTCAGTGGGTCAGTGGGTCTGCGCCGTCGGCTGCAGCGCTCTCCTGAACGGGTGGCTGCAGGCGTCCATCTTGTCCAGCAGCTGCTCCTTCCTCAGGCTGTAGAGCTGCTCCAGGATCCGGCCCTGCTGCTGCTCTTTGACCTCCTGCGCCTGCTGGTGGCGCCGCAGCTGCTGCTGATGCTGCATCTGGGCCTGCAGGTCTGCCTGGTAGGCGACTGCAACCCGCCTGCGGCTGCGCAGACAGAGGGAAGAAACAACAAACCTTCAGGTCTTTACATGTTGAATCCGTGGCGTCTGTTTGTGGTTACTATGGTAACGGTTTTACTGAGGCTGCGGTGAACTCTGGGTTTAACAGCTTCATTATTTACTGATAACTAATAATAAACTAGCTTTAAAACCATAACTCAGTTTTTAACTAAACACGATTATTAATATTTTACTAAACCTGTTTATCATTTCATGTAATAAACTGGTTACTATGGAAACCGTACGATCCGACCCAGGAAAGGTTCACCTGCTCGGTCCGCCCTCTATATAATAAATCCCAACAGGAGCAGAAATATTTAATATTCCAGGTTTCTGTGTTGTTTTGTAACATAATCAGAAACTGAGTTATTACTTATTATTGTTGTTATTATTATATTCATGTATGTTTGTAAGCAGCCAGGTCAGTTGATGATGATGATGATGAATCCTACCTCCTCCTCTGCTCCTCCTCCTCCATGGCGCCCAGCTCCCTCCGTCTCTTGGCCTCCTCCTTCTCCTTCTCCAGCTGCTCTTGTCTCTCCTTGTTTTTCTCCACTGATCAGATTCAGGAGGAGAAACAGGCTGAGAATCAGAAAACCAAGCGGCTCCATCCTGATCCACCAGCAGCTCCTCCTTACGTTTGGTCTGGATCTGCAGCCGCTGCGTCTCCAGCACCTCCTCCATCAGCCGGTCGCGGGCCTCCCTGCGCAGCCGGCTCTCCTCCTCCCTCTTCTTCCACGTCTCCTTCAGCTTCTCCTCCATCAGCTGCTCCGTCTCCTGCTCCTCCTTCTTCTGCTTCTGCAGCTCCTCAGCCAGATACTGCCGGTACCTCCGCTGCTCCTCGCAGCGCTCCGCCTGGAGACAGACACGCAGCAGGAGCAGGAAGCAGACCCCTGACCCCTGACCCTGAGCCGCCTACCTTCCTCTGCGCCTCCTCCTGCCGCTGCTCCGTCTCCTCCTTGTCAATCTGCTGCAGGATCTTCATGTCCGTCTCCAGCTCCTGCTGCTGCTCCTGCGCCAGGCGCCTCATCTTCAGCCGCAGGTCCTGCTCCAGCTGCTGCCGCCGCTCCCGCCGCCGCTGCTGCAGCAGCTGCTCCTCCCGCTGCTGCAGCAGGAGCTCCATCTTCTGTTGCTCCAGCTGCCGGAGGACGGAGGAGGACAGAGGTCAGAGGTCAGGCCTGGGCAGGCAGCGCAGCACAGCGCGGCGGGGCTCACCAGGAGCAGCGCCTCCTCCTCCTTCAGCTCCTTTTCCTGCTGCCGCCGGCTCTCCACCGCCTCCATCTGCTCCTGCAGCATCTGCCGCAGCTCCTGGTCCCGCTGCCGCTGCTCCAGCTGCTGCCGCGCCTCCTGCTCCTCCTTGACCTGCCGGTCGGCCTCCCACAGCCGGTGGAACAGCTCCTCCTCCTCCTGCTGCCGCAGACGCTCCTCCTGCTGCAGCTCCAGCTGGTGGCGGCGCTCCCGGTCCACCTGCTGCTGGCGGCGCCGGCTCTGGATGCAGCGCAGCTCCTCGCAGCGCTCCCTGAGGAGCAGACATGAGTTGGTAACGGTTTCTGTGGACCAGTTCCTGGTTCTGGTTCCTGGCCCGGTGTGAACAGAGCTGCGGTTTCTCAGACAGACCCGGGTCAATCTGCGTCGTTGGGAACCGGACTCGGTTCTGGTGGGCGGTTCTTACGTGAACAGCTGGTCCATCTTGTCGGACACCAGCTGCAGCCTCTCTCTCTCTCTCTGGTCCTTCAGGGTCTTCGCTCGCTCCCTCATCCTCACCTGCCTCTCCAGCGTCGTCTCCTTGCTGTCCTCCAGCTGCTGCAGCAGCTGCTGCTCCTCCGCCACCAGCAGCCGCCTGAGCCTGAGAGACACACGCCGCGTCACCGAGGTCCGCTCCGAGTTCCGGTTCTGGTTCTGTTCTGATACCTGTCTCTCTTCTGGCTGATGTTGGCCTCGTGCTGCTCCAGCTCCGCCTCCACGCCTCTCGCCACGGCTCCTCTGACGTAGCGGCGCTCGCAGCGCTGCAGCCACCACTGCTTCATGCTGCAGTCCCGGTACTCTTTGGTGAACCCCAGAACCTCGTCCCGGATCTCCTTCAGCTTCTGGTTCCGGTCCACCAGGTGCTGGACGGGATCCTTCTGGATCATCTTGTGTCTCTGAGACACGGAGACATGAGACACGGAGACGTCACAGCAGGAAACGACTAGATTTACAGACGGTTTGATGCTTTTAGAACCGTCATCATTTAATTAATTTAATCATAGATTTATTTATTGTTTCTCTATGACTCTGAATTGTTTCTTGACTCCCACTTGGTGGCCCTCTGTGGAACCCTGTGGCCCTCTGTGGCTCTCTGTGGCCCTCTGTGGAACCCTGTGGCCCTCTGTGGCCCTCTGTGGAACCCTATGGCCCTCTGTGGAGCCCTGTGGCCCTCTGTGGCCCTCTGTGGCCCCCTGTGGCCCTCTGTGGCCCCTGTGGGCCCCTGCGGCCCTCTGTGGGCCCCGCCCTGCACCTTGGGAACCCCGGTCCTACAGCAGCTGATCAGAACCGAACAAACTTCCCTCAGATTGTTATTATTATGATTCATAAAGTCACAAACTGCTGTCCTCCTGCAGTGTTCCGGCTCGGACGGGAAGCCGGGCCGGGCCGGTACCTGGAGCCGAACCGGAACCGAGCAGAAAACCGGAACTTTTCTCACCATCGCCATGGTTCGGGGCAGAATGAGGCGGATGTCCCGACATTTCAATCTCCCGTCGCTCTCCATCATTTTCTCTCTTTTCTCACGGAACCGGATCAGTTAAAAACAGAACCGTCTCTGCGGCGGGCCGAAGTTCGGTTACCATAGCAACGGGACAACAGGAGCGAGCTGACGTCAGACGGCCGGATGCCGCTGACGGCTTCCTGGCAACCAGTACACTAAACTCAATTAAATGAATTTATTTAATATTGAAACATTAATTTTCCTAAAAGCAGATTTTATTTTCAGAAAATAACAAATTATTTTCATATGTTTGTCTGTTTAGAATAAAACTTATGACAGGAAAATAAATCAATAACCAGCCTGTTTTCTCTCACCCGGACACTAGGGGGCCCCAACGAGTTCCTCACAGATTCACCTCCGGTACCGGTCCAGTTCACAGCAGAACTTTGTTTAGTTTTCGGTTTTGAATTAAGATTATAAAGAATATTTTAATTAAAATGAACTAAAATCTTCATGTTTTATTTATCTTCTTATTTTATGACCAATTTTCTAATTTCACTTCTTACCTGCATTTTTTATTTATTTTTATTTTTATTTTTATTTGTAAAAGCCATTTTAAGATATTTGGTAGGATTTGCTATGAATATAGTTTATATTTATGGATGATCAATAATCTTCCACATTTCGGTGTAATTTTACCTGATGCCACACGGTGGCGCTATCGGCTGTAATTTCAACAAAACCAAAAACAGTGAATCTGCTTTGCTTCACACATGAAAATGAAAATCATCTTAAGAAATATTGAAATAGTGTGAAGTTAATAAAGTGATTTAAAAATGAATATAAAATGGAAAACTGGATTTTTATCATAAAAATGATAAATTATTCATGAAGCAAATAGTTTTATTGGGAATCAGGATTTTATTCCTCTGGAGACATTTTTATGGAACATTTTTTGAATTATGGAGAAATGATCAGACTGACGCAGGAAACATTTGGGTTGATTTTTCCTGAATCTTCATGTTTGCTGCAGATTAAATGATTTTTCTTCTTGTTCTCAGTGGGAACAGAAACTTTCATCTGTGGCCTGCAGCATCACGCTGATTCCTCTCACGCTGATGTACAGCGCCTCCAGCTGGGCGGGAGGATGATCGACCTCAGCAGTTCCAGGATCTTCCATGTAACTTCCTGACTTCAGGAAGGATCCCACCCAGCACAGCTCCTCCGTCTCCAGCAGGGGGCGCACCAGGGACTCTGGAACTTCAACAGAACCCGTCTTGAGATGCTCCATCTGGTGACAAACAGAGTTTTCATTAATTCACTAAACTATAATTGAAGTAAAATGTCAGTGAGAGTGAAGGAACGTACTATCTTCATGATCCGGTCCAGAGTTTCCGGACCGGATTTGATCAAAGCAGCTGGAATATTCTCTGGTAGATCTGCACAGGAAACGTTTCCTTAAACCTTAAACCTTTAGCAAACGGTTCTCTGCTAAACAGTTCCAGGTAAAACTTGAGTTTTTTAGTCTAACCACAAAACTTTGCTGTTGGATTAAGGTCTAGACTTTGACTAGACCATTTTAACACAAGATCACCAAACATGCCAGCATCACAGACAGTGAGTTAATGTCCGCTCTGCTGTTGGATTGATATCTGCGCTCCGTATGGTTTAGATGAACCGACCCGGATAAGGAGCAGCCAGTGGAAGTGATTACCGGCCAAAGCGCAGACCAGCAGCTGAAGAGCTTCGGTCTGCTCTCTGGCAGCAGCTGAAACCAGATCCGTGAACGAAGCTGTGGCTCCTTCAGGCTGAGATCCTCCATCAGGGATCGGATCCAGCTGACAGGAGGACATGCAGAGTTTTACAGGCCGATCAGCAGCTGATGCCGTGTGTGGATGTTGGCTCTTACTGCCTCCTCCAGCTGAGTCAGAGAACATCCTTCCTCCAGAACCGCAGTGAGCTTCGGCAGCAGGTGACCGCAGCCGGCCAGCGACTCCCACACATCCACCTTCCCCTCCAGAACTGCAGAACCAACACAGAACATAAATCCTGAAAGATGGAAAGGAAGGAAACCGGGCTAAAGAAGAGGCTCCGTCTCAGCCGAGGCTGAAGAAAGAAACTATGACAGGATTTAAACTGGTTTTATGGATCTAATGATGTGAAGGCAAAGTGATTACTGGGAACTCAGAGAAGATTTAATATCAAACTGAAAATCCCTGATATATAGAAACTCACTGCCAATCATGTCCTGTGCCAACGTCGTCAGTTTGCTGATTTGCCTCTTCATGAGTTGGATAGCTGTGAAGTTAATTAATAGGAAACTTAACGAGCTTCAATTTGACTTCATGTCAGTGTGAACATAAAATTAGAAAAAATAAAAAAGGAGAATATTCCAACCTGCGAACATCACAAGACCAAACCCTATGAAGATAAAAGCAGAGAGTTAACTTCACATGTTTAACTCCTGGTAAATTAATATTAGGTTCAGATTTAAATAGAAAACATTTTGCTCTTACTCAGAGTGTTTCCATCCAGCATCATCTTTTGGAGAACAAAACCAAAAGTTTTATTTTGTGGGATGATGAGGGTTTTGATTCCAGACACCTGAGACTGTAAAACAAATCGGAGGAGCATGAAGCGACCCGATCACATGAAACTTTCATCTGCTGATTCTCTCCATCACTGATCTGGAGCCTGTTTGAACAGGGAAACCCCGTTAAGATCCATTATGATCCGTTATGATCCCTGTTATGATCCATTATGATCCATTATGATCCGTTATGATTCTGTTTAAATGACATAAAAGTATCAGAGAACCAATTCATTTTACTATTTTGTTCAGAGACAGTCTGGACCAACAGTTCTGAACATTCTGGTCATCGTCAGCCAGATGAGCCGTTTGGTTTTCCTCTTCAGGCTCATTTGCTTATGAACTAATTTGTATTATTCTTAAACGTCAGTCGGGGGCCATTTGAGCTCCAGGAGCCCCAAATGGCCCCTGGGCCTCAGTTTCCACACCTCTGCTTTAAATGTTATGAACACCAAGCAGGAGGGGCCCCAAAGAGCCTCCAACATGTCAGACCATACCAGAATGGAGCTCAGACACATTAGCGCCCCCACCTGGTGAGTCCAGGAAGGGCAAGAGGGACAGACCCGCTGCCTGCCTGGCACACCGGGGTCAGGGGTCACCTCTCTGCCTGCTGCACCTCTGGTGCCATTCATGAACTCTCTCCCACATGGCGTTTGCACGTATGTCTGTGGTAGCGTGACGTGTTGCTATGACTACAGATCTGGACGTCTGAAGTGATGATTCACCAGTAGCCGGGCGGACCGACATACGGGTCTCGCCAGTAATTTCCCGGTGGGTCGGTGGTTCGGCTCAGGGAGGAGCTGTCGGTTCATGAAGACCGTCTGAGCATTCGGTCAACATCATTCAACATCCATCAGGAAGTTAGCGCCTCCTAACTCCCTCTGGACTGGGAGATCAACCAGCCTCGCTTGGAGTCCCTGACTACTCACCTTCATAGAGACGCTGACGAAGCTAAATGCTGTTGCTCCAAATTTCCCTCCAGAGGACGCCTTGCCCAGAACCCGGACCTCATCCTCGTTGTAGAATCTCTGCACCACAAAAGCCAGTTTCTCTCCTGTCTTCATGTTCAGGTCGTCCACAAAGCTCTGCTCCAGTTTGCTGTAAATTATGAAGACGAGCAGAAAGGTTGTTGGGGAAAGATGGAGATTATTCACTGACTTTATAATTAGTGACAGAATTAGATGAAGGGAATGCAGAGAGACTCTTACATTGTCTGGTACCGTAGGTTTGCCAAGTCCTCGTCTCTGACAAACTCTTTCACGATGGTCATCGGGCACATTGCGTCCGTAGAGTCCCGTTTGACCCCGACGCGACCTGTGACTTCATTAAGTCGTTCTTCTACCACCACGCCCTGAACACGGCGCCAGAGACTCTCGTAATCCTTCACGTGAGTTTCAGGGTGAGGCTCTAAAGGAAGAAGATGAAACCAGTTTCAGATCAATTCAGTTTGGTCAAATGAATGGAAGTCAATACAAAGTACAACACAGTGTGTGTGGCGGTGTGTGTGTGTGTGTGTGTGTGTGTGTGTTACTAACCGAGGGAGAGGTTTTCCTTGGTAAGATCGGTCAGTTTAAGTCTCAGTGGTTTATATCTGCCGTTTGAATCAAACAGACCGAACTTCTTGGTTTTAATCTTGACCACGGTCAGCAGAGGCCAGTTGAAGTTGTAGTCCCAGTTACTCCTCACCGACGGTCCCAGTTCTTTCCTCAAGACTTTGGTTAAACTCGGAAACAGACTCTGTGAACGTAAAGCACAAAGACTCAACAAAATGGCCGACAGAAAAAGGAATATTAGTGTTATGATGAGACTGATGGCAGCATTGTGCTTCTCTAAATTGTTTCATCTTCCTTGCATAAAGCTGTTATTTACAGAGGAATGCTGCAGGCTGGGAAATGTTTCTCATCGTCAGCAGATGATTTCCTGCTGCTCCATCAGTTTCTTTCCTCTTTTATTCTGGTGACATTAAGACTTTGGTTTGATCTGCAGAAACTTTCAGTCTCACTTACAGCTTCTGCTAAAAAGATGGAGCTTTTTATTTTTCACCTTTAGTCCCTCAGGTCAAAATGTGCAGATCATGTTTTATTATCATGAAACGTGGTCAAAAGTAGTCGGGGCTACAGCTTGGTTGAAAATATTAAATTGACAAATATTTAATGTATTAAAGTAAAAGAAAATCTTAGATTGTTCTTAAGGCATTAAGATCCAAATAAAGTACAGATCAGGTTGGAGGTGAGGCACCAGAGAAAACCTCCGTTCTGCACCTCATGGATTTCATCATATTGAAATTTAAACATGAATCTTTTTCAAACCTCAGAGCAACGGCAGGTTTTTTTTTCACCAAATCAGAAAATCTGTCCTGCAGGAATCATGTTTAATACGATGACAGTCGTCTCACCTCTGCCATGTTGGCTGCAGGATGAATCTGAGGCTTGCAGTGAACCGGATCCGTCTCCGTCCGTCTTTAAATAGGAATAAAACGGGTCAGTCCAGTTCCTCCTCCATGCAGACACACAGACCGTCTTTTTCTGGGATCAAGAGTTTCAAAAAGAAAAGAACTACTGACCGAATGGACCGCTTTCTGCCAGAAGAGATTTATTTATTTACAGCCTCCACTTCTTCACTCACTAAGCTCCACATCCAGATCAAACTGAAAATCAAAAATGTTCCACGTTGCAACATTTGCCTTCTTTCTCAGCCACACGTCATCCAACGCTGAGCGACTGGCTTTCAGAGACAAAACTCATGAAATTTGGGAAACATTGAACATTTACACAAATAATAAATATCTTTTACTGCCAAGAAAGCAGCTTTGAAAGAGTTGGATGGTCCTTTGTTGTAATTTGCAGAGCTTAATTATTTTCCCCTGAGACTGTGGCTGACTGAACCTTTTGAATGTAATAAATAATTTATAAGGAAACAGAGAGAGAGAGAGAGAGAGAGAGAGAGAGAGAGAGAGAGAGAGAGAGAGAGAGAGAGAGAGAGAGAGAGAGAGAGAGAGAGAGAGAGAGAGAGAGAGAGAACCCCATCGTCCCCAAGAGGCAGACCCCAAAATCTCATTAAAAACCTTCAACTTGTTCTTGGCCAAACTGTGAAAGTTCTTGGATCCGATCAAAGAAACCCAGCATGAAGCAGCAGATTGTGAGGCCTGAACCTTCGGCCCGCCGGTCGGCCTCATCAGAACACCAACGGTTTCCAGGGTCTCTTCTGGATGATTTGACTGTTCCCGACACAACCCTGAACGTCAGCGAATGTTTCTGCGTTGTACGGATTTGGGCCATGCCTTCGTGACCTTTTGGATGAACTGATCAAATCATCCGTCTTTACTGGAAAATTCCCCTTTTTGGTTTGGAAACTCTTGTGAAAGGTTCTGGTATCTCTGGCCAAAGCAACTTCTCCTTTTCTCAACACTTTCTGTTCCTCATCTACCATCTTTACTTCTGATCCATTTCCAGTCAAAACATCATTTAAAGAGGCGTATCAGAGATGTTTACAACTTCTTGCGATTAGACATAAAAAGAAAAAGATTAAATCATTTTTCATAAGACAGAGCAGCTTTAGCTCCTTCATGGTTTGTTGTAAAGCTTTTCCTGTTGGTTTAACATGTTTTATTGTATTTCTAGTTTCAGGTTGACTGGCCATGAACTGGTTCAACACACTAGCCTAGGGTTAGGGTTAGGGTAAGGGTCTATCAGTTTTGTCTCATTACTGCTAATAAATCTAGATGACTAACAATATTTTATACCGATAAAAATGATAAAACCCTCAAGTTATTCTAAACTATCTAATCTGACTTTATTTCCCCAGATCTTTGTTTCTTAAACTCGTCCCATCCTGGAGTTTCATCACCCTAACAAATCTCTCCATGTCCTGATGAAACATTTATAACCTTTAAGAAAAGAAGAATCTCTATGAATGTTAACATGAGTATTTTCTACATTGAACAGTAAATAATAAAACTTTCTGATTATTCATTGAAAAGCATAAATAAATACTATTTAAAACACGATGAGAATATTATACAGAACACAAACGTTTCAAAGTCTGAACTGAAACTTTCTGATCAGTCACTTCCTGCTCTGAGGCTCCTGCTGTTCCCTGAGGCTCCTGCTGTTCCCTAAGGCTCCTGCTGTTCCCTGAGGCTCCTGCTGTTCCCTGAGGCTCCTGCTGTTCCCTGAGGCTCCTGCTGTTCCCTGAGGCTCCTGCTGTTTCCTGAAGTTCCTGCTGTTCCCTAAGGCTCCTGCTGTTCCCTAAGGCTCCTGCTGTTCCCTAAGGCTCCTGCTGTTCCCTGAGGCTCCTGCTGTTCCCTAAGGCTCCTGCTGTTCCCTAAGGCTCCTGCTGTTCCCTAAGGCTCCTGCTGTTCCCTGAGGCTCCTGCTGTTCCCTAAGGCTCCTGCTGTTCCCTGAGGCTCCTGCTGTTCCCTGAGGCTCCTGCTGTTCCCTGAGGCTCCTGCTGTTCCCTGAGGCTCCTGCTGTTCCCTGAGGCTCCTGCTGTTCCCTGAGGCTCCTGCTGTTCCCTGAGGCTCCTGCTGTTTCCTGAAGTTCCTGCTGTTCCCTAAGGCTCCTGCTGTTCCCTGAGGCTCCTGCTGTTCCCTGAGGCTCCTGCTGTTCCCTGAGGCTCCTGCTGTTTCCTGAAGTTCCTGCTGTTCCCTGAGACTCCTGCTGTTCCCTGAGGCTCCTGCTGTTCCCTGAGGCTCCTGCTGTTCCCTGAGGCCTAAACCTGGACGGACGCTCCAGGTGGAGCAATAGAGGATTATTCTGTCCTCATTTTCAGCCATTTGTAATAAGTGGAAATAAAAAGTCACATTTGTTGTTTGATCACAAACTGAGCCAAGAAATGTGAGTTCAGAATGTGAAGTCCAGTAGATGTAAATGTTTCTGAGTTCCAGCATTGAAACTGTTACATTACAACAGAAATATAAAACCAGCATCAAAAGCTTGTGAAGAACATTTAACATGTGGTGACTGAATGTGGGACTCAAACTGGGACCAGTTGAATCTGAGCAGGTCGCTCACCTTCACACCCACAGAGAAAAACCCCAGAAACTTTGTTCCAAAGGAGCCGCTCATTGAAGTCTCCCTGGAAACGTCGACGGCTCCTGTGTTGAAGACTCTCTGCTTCACAAAAGCCAGTTTTTCTCCCTCCTTTGGGTGGAGCATGTCCAGGACTTTCTGCTCCAACTTTCTGCAGGAAAGGAGAAACGTTGAGGTTGGAGTTGCTGCTTGGAGAAACCAGGAGGGGATTGTGGGAGGCCCTACAGGCTCCTGAAGCTCAGCTCTTCCAGGTCATCAGAGCTGAAGTGTTCACTCATCAGGGTCACCATGGAGGATTCGGCCACATTTTTCACTTCTGCAGTCACATCCACCTGGACATCAGCACTTCCTCCACCTGCTGCTACGCCTCCACCCAAACAGCTGGAAACGTGGAAATCCTTCACCAAAATCTCAGCTCTCGGCTCTGGAAGGACAAACAGTGGATGAGAGTTAGAATAACTCAGTCCAGTCAGCAGATGGCGCTGTGGCAGCAGAGAAAATCAGTCATAATTTCAAACATTAAATCCATATAAATGTGTTCATGTTGGGCTTCAGCTGCTGGCAACCAGAGAGCAGATTCTGAGAAGACCAGAGCAAACAGACGGCACTAAACTCCTGATAACACATCTATACTTCACTATCTATACTTCACTATCTATACTTCACTATCTATACTTCACCATCTATACTTCACTATCTATACTTCACTATCTATACTTCACTATCTATACTTCACCATCTATACTTCACTATCTATACTTCACTATCTATACTTCACTATCTATACTTCACTATCTATACTTCACCATCTATACTTCACTATCTATACTTCACCATCTATACTTCACTATCTATACTTCACTATCTATACTTCACTATCTATACTTCACTATCTATACTTCACTTTCTATACTTCACCATCTATATTTCACTATCTATACTTCACTATCTATACTTGACTATCTACACTTCATCATCTATACTTCACTATCTATACTTCACTTTCTATACTTCACCATCTATACTTCACTATCTATACTTCATCATCTATACTTCACTATCTATATTTCACCATCTACACTTCACTATCTATACTTCACTATCTATACTTCACTATCTATACTTCACTATCTATACTTCACTATCTATACTTCACTATCTATACTTGACTATCTATACTTCACTATCTATACTTCACTATCTATACTTCACTATCTATACTTCACCATCTATACTTCACTATCTATACTTCACTATCTATACTTCACTATCTATACTTCACCATCTATACTTCACTATCTATACTTCACTATCTATACTTCACTATCTATACTTCACTATCTATACTTCACCATCTATACTTCACTATCTATACTTCACTATCTATACTTCACTATCTACACTTCACTATCTATACTTCACTATCTATACTTCACTATCTATACTTCACCATCTATACTTCACTATCTATACTTCACTATCTATACTTGACTATCTATACTTCACTATCTATACTTCACTATCTATACTTCACTTTCTATACTTCACCATCTATATTTCACTATCTATACTTCACTATCTATACTTCATCATCTATACTTCACTATCTATACTTCACTTTCTATACTTCACCATCTATACTTCACTATCTATACTTCATCATCTATACTTCACTATCTATATTTCACCATCTACACTTCACTATCTATACTTCACTATCTATACTTCACTATCTATACTTCACTATCTATACTTCACTATCTATACTTCACTATCTATACTTCACTATCTATACTTGACTATCTATACTTCACTATCTATACTTCACTATCTATACTTCATCATCTATACTTCACTATCTATACTTCACTTTCTATACTTCACTATCTATACTTCACTATCTACACTTCACTATCTATACTTCATCATCTATACTTCACTATCTATACTTCACTATCTATACTTCACTATCTATACTTCACCATCTATACTTCACTATCTATACTTCATTATCTATACTAAACATTGACAACCATGCCGCCGCCGCCCCCATGCCGCCGCCGCCCCCTTGCCGCCGCCGCCCCCATGCGCCGCCGCCCCCATGCCGCCGCCCCCATGCCGCCGCCGCCCCCATGCCGCCGCCGCCCCCATGCCGCCGCCGCCCCTTGCCGCCGCCGCCCCTTGCCGCCGCCGCCCCTTGCCGCCGCCGCCCCTTGCCGCCGTCGCTGCTTTATGCTCAAACTGATGAAAGATGCTTCGGGTCTTCAGGTGTTTGTTAGTGCGGCTGACCTAGAGCCAAGTCTTCCCCAGAAATCCTGCTCAGCTTTAGCGCCAGCGGCTTGTATTTGTCACGGGGCTGAAAGTGAGTGAAGAGGTTCTTCTTCCTGATCCGGACCCGAGTCAGCAGCTCCCAGTTTAGGTCCAAATCATTGTTACTGATGAGCCCAGAGCTCTGATTCCTCACTGTGGCTTCAGTTAACCTGGGAAACATTCTGACCATGAAACCCAGTCGAGCTGCTGCAGCTGGATGGAAAGTAACTGAAGTTAGTTTTCACAGTAGAAACTTGACAAAAACACTCGGTAAGATTTGATGTTGTTCTAGTGAAGAACCGTTCCTTCAGTTACCGTAGAATCTCTCCGGGTCCGGTTCTGTTGTAAACTGAGCTGAGTTCTGCTGAAGGCTGGAAGGAACGACCTAATTAGCTGCATTGAGATCTTAGTGTTTTAATTAGAGGGTGACGTGTTGAATCTCAGGTATTTCTACCCAGGATGTCGAGTCCAGTGGTGATGGACCCAAACGCAGTGAGGCAGAACTTTCATCAGACTGAATGAAACAAAAACCAAGGAGAACACAGGGAGCCAGAGCAGAACAAAAACAGAGAAACAGGAGAAACCAGCAAAGAGAAGGGTTTAAATACTGGAACCTGATTGGCCGACGGGGTGCAGGTGTGAGGGGAGAGAGAGGCAGCAGGGGGCGAGAGAGAGCACAGATTAATCTGAGAGTAAAAAAGAATAAATAGACAAGAAGCAAATAAACATAATAAACCAATAAAAAGGACGAACTGAGGAAAAACAGAAACAAGCTGAAGAATGAAAACTGGAATCAGATAATAAACCCAGAAATAAACCAGACCCGGACCCGACCCGGACCACACCTGGACCAGACCAGGACCAGACCAGGACCTGGACCAGACCCGGACCCGACCTGGACCTGACCTGGACCAGACCCGGACCAGACCTGGACCTGACCCGGACCTGACCCGGACCTGACCCAGACCAGACCCGGACCTGACCCGGACCTGACCCGGACCAGACCAGGACCTGACCCGGACCTGACCAGGACCAGACCTGGACCTGACCCGGACCTGACCCGGACCTGACCCAGACCACACCTGGACCAGACCAGGACCAGACCAGGACCTGGACCAGACCCGGACCCGACCTGGACCTGACCTGGACCAGACCTGGACCTGACCCGGACCAGACCCGGACCAGACCCGGACCTGACCCGGACCTGACCTGGACCAGACCCGGACCCGACCTGGACCTGACCTGGACCAGACCCGGACCAGACCAGGACCAGACCTGGACCTGACCCGGACCTGACCCGGACCTGACCCAGACCAGACCCGGACCTGACCCGGACCTGACCTGGACCAGACCCGGACCACACCTGGACCAGACCAGGACCAGACCAGGACCTGGACCAGACCTGGACCTGACCCGGACCTGACCCGGACCTGACCCAGACCAGACCCGGACCAGACCCGGACCTGACCCGGATCTGACCCGGACCAGACCCTGAATGTTCTGGACTGAATGGTTAAGGTTCTGTAGAACCCGTAGAACCTGCGACCCGCAGCGAAGACTCTGGAGCTGCCGCTTTGTGTCTGAGGGATGAAGAACGATTCGGATCATTTTGTTCTGAAGGAACAGGTTTTGTTTGCACCATTTGGGGAAAAATTGTAAATATGACACTTTTAAAAATGTGACTCAAAGAAAATGATTTTGTTTTACTCTTGACAACTTGAAGACGTGTAACTGCTCCAAGTTCAGAATATTGTGAAATTCTGGAAACAGATGAAAAAAGAAGACAGATGTTTGTAAAAGTGTGAGAGTTTGGATGGAACCGCCGGGTCTAGGATGAGTCCTAGTTAAAGTCCTTATCGGCGAATAAGGCCGGTATTTACTAGAGTTTTGGTTTTTTAATTCAGGAAAACAAACCTTTAGAGAATCCTAGAGACATTTATCAAATCAAAGCTCCTGTTAGAGCAGAAAGAGGCAGAAACCATAAAGCTGATCTGTTGATTCAGTGAAAAACGGCTCCAAGTGGCTCCAGAACCAAATCTGGTTCTGGAGTGAACTCTGGTGAACTGATTGACTATATGATCATGAAATGTTGACAGTAAAATGTGCATAGTGTGAATGGAAGGGTAAAAACAGATGCGTCTGTTTCTGAACATAAATCTTTTATTGAGAAATGACAGGCCTTAATGTGTTTTATGTTTCTCTGTGTTTTAATAAGCAAATTATTTTATTTTCATAATGACATTAACACTTTTAAGGAAACCAGTCTAGTAGATAAAATCCTTCCTGTTTACCTAAAAAATGAAAGAAACAAACTGGAAGCTTGCTGAGAACCTGAACTTCCTCCTGTGTTACTGACTTGATGCAACAGATGCTGCTGTGTGTCGTCTCCACCTGGTGGCGCTGTCAGTTCAGAACTTACAAAATCTTTGCATTGAGCAAAATATACAAATAAATCTGACGGAGTGATTTCATCCAACAGTTTTTCCACAATCAGAGTCAAAGTCGGCCATGTTTGCCAGGTCGGATCTGAACCAGTCCAGGAGGTTAAGTTGACCCGGTGCTGCTTCCAAGCTTGGATCCGTTCAGAACCAGTTTACTGGGATATAAATCCTGTCTTACTGGTGGAGGTGTTTCTTTTGGGCTCTGTCTTCAGGTCTTCTGCTAACCGCTGTTCTCCTCACAGTCTGTTTCTATATGTTTCATCTGTAAAAAGTTTCCAGATCTGTTTTCATCCTCCTGAACCCATCAGAGATCCTCTCCACCTTCTCAGCCTGCTTTGGTTCATAGCTTAGCTTTGCTAAAGGTCCGAGTTTCTCTGTGAGGCTCAGTAGCTCCAGGATGTTGATTTCCAGTCTGATGAATTTTACGGCTTCAGCTCCGACCGATTCCTTCCGTACGTTTCCACATGAACTCTTAACTCCTTCCAGACAGTTCTTCAGTTCTTTCACAATCAGTGAGAACTCCTCAGTCAGGCTGTTCATCCTGTGAACATGAGGCCATTCTAAAACTTTCTGCCTTGCAATAAAACAAAGTAGAGCAACAACACCACAAGCAGTTGCGGCTCCGTACACAGCGAAGCTCAAACCTTTTGAATCAGGAGCTGCTAATGCAGCCAGCAGAGCTCCACATGCTAGGAGAGCAGCTGCTGTCCTGATCCAGGTTCTTGTCTCATTCTGGATCAGTTCTACCTGAGCGCTGAGGTTCTGGAGGTGGTCCAGGATCCGTCTCACGGTGGCTTCGTTGCGATCACACAGCTGGATAAACGAAGCTGAGTCCAGGGAGAGCCGGCGCCTCGAACCACCAAGGGTGGAAGGTTGGTTATGAAACAGGATGTCCCGAAAAAAACAATCCATTGTCACAATAAAGCATCAGGAACTAGAAGTTCCCAGGAGTCTGGATAGATGTGTTTGCTAGAACACAGAAAACCATTAAAACCTGTTCCCAGATCAGCGGCGGAGCTCAGTCCTGACAGGCTGGGCTGATTCAGAGAGCAGCTGGTTCAACCAGTTCAGAGCAGAGCTGCAGGTCACTGTGAGAGGAAGCACCTGTTGAAAGGTCAACATGATGTCATCGTCTTCTATGAACTTTTATTGTGAAAACACCTGTGGCTTCAGTTTACCTGTAAACTTGCACGTCCACAACTCACCTGGAAAATAGATGTATAGACTCTTCAGCATCCCCAATGATTGACATTATAGATATTAGAAAATTTCATTTATTTATTTTTCTTGAAACTTGATTTAACAACTAAAACATCCAGAGATTCAGACTCTTTCACAGGCAGCAGCAGCACATTAACAATAAAGTTCACTACTTTCTTTTAAATGAACAATCTGTAATATAAAAACAGGGAAGATGTCAGATTTAAAGTGCAGATGCTTTTGAAAACATTATTAATTTGTTAAAATGAGTTCTGCTGTTGGCTTTGACCTGGAGCCGTCGGCGTTCCAAGATGATGGCTGAGAAACTTCAAGCTTTCTTTGCTTTTGCTGTTTCCACATGGAGAAGGAAACAGCCGCCACAGTCTGAGGCATGAAGGTTTTTACTTCTTCACAGAAAAGTGCATAAAAATAAGAAATGAACCTTTTAAAGACCAGATCTTTGGTTCTACCTAGAATGGGCTCGAGTCTGTTGTCCAGCAGTCAATCACCACACTGCTGTTAACCTCTGACCCTGCTACTATTAATGACTCTTATGGGGCCCGGGGCCCATTGTTTTACTAACTTTGGTTAGGCGCTGTAACCACTCCCAACCACACTGGTACTGGGAATTTCCCAGTGTTGTCCTTTAATAAACTCTCTTCACCAACCTTACAAAGCCGCTTGAACGGCTGCTATAATATCAGACATGAAAATTAGCAGAGTCCAAACAACCCGTAACATTATTAAAGAAAGCTAACATGTCGTAGCACGTTTCTCCCAGGCTCTCTACAGAGAAGCCGCGGCGCATACTTGTGACGTCACTAGCAACACTAGAGTATCTTAAAGAGACACTACACAATTACGGCTGTTACAGCGCCTGACTACGGCCACATATGGTGACAGGCTATCAGAAAGGTTCTGCTGAGGAGGCCGTGTGTGTGAATGCGGCCCAGCCTCACCCAGACTCTACCTCCAGTGGCCCCCGGGCCTCCAGCGGGCCCCGGGCCTCCAACGGGCCCCGGGCCTCCAGCGGCCCCCGGGTAAACTGAGTTTGAGACCCTGATCTAGACAATGACACACATCCTCTGAGCTATTAGAGCGACTTTCATATCTGTACCACACTTTGGGACTGAAAAACAGGGCATGCAGAAATCTACAGGCTAATAATAGGCTTTGCCAAAAAATGCATCCCCTGCTAACATGGAGAAATAAAGAGTTAAGAGGGATTTTGACCTTTTCTACGTAATGACACTTGTTCTCTGAGCTACTTCTGTAAGTTTCATATCAACAGGACAATAGACAGGGGATACAAATATTGGCTGGCTCAGAAATTAAAATGCATCCCCCCTACATTAATAGACTAGACAGTAAAGGATGATATAAAATGTTCTACATAACGGGCTTCTGTTTTGTAATGCTTTAAGCCATTATGGTGTTAAAAGAAAAATCGGGGAATTTCAAACCATCTGCGGAGAACATTTTCATCAGACACTGAAAAACGTTTGACTCATGTGTCTCAATTAAGCTGTGAAAACCGTATTTATTTCAATTAATCTGCGAAATAAAACCCACCGTTTTATGGCTTACATGGTTAAGAAACGTGATAATGTTACGAATATCTTCAAAAGTTTCCTCTTCGGTCAGATTTCAGTCCGTTTTCTCATCAATATGGAGAGTTTAGAGCGATGCGCGCTCCCGCGACAGGGCGCGCGTCTCTCTGCAGGTAAGCAGCTCTCTGAGCTGAGTCACCGGCTCCTTCTCTGGGTTGCCAGGTTTGGCGGGTCTGAATCGCTGCCAACAAAAATCTCCGGTTCATCTCCAAGACAAAATATGTTTCCAGTTTTTTCTTTCCTGTCTTTCTGTTTCCATCCGTTTCACTTTGCTGCTCCACTCATGTTAACTTGCTCTATAGAAATGCTCTAGCTAGTTTGCCATCTGTTGCTAAGTGACTGATGATGACGGAGGGCTGGTGACGAGCTTTACCCAGAATACACTTGGAGACAATATGGACGGTCCTCTTGTAATTTTGTGTCATAAAGTTAAATGTAAATAAAGTCGGTCATGTAGCCCAACATTTTATTCAATATTTTACACAATGTCACTAAAATCAGTCGGTCTGGTAAAGTTTTTAGCAACCATGAGTCAATAATGACTGGGGCAGCCTGCTATATAATCTATTCTATAATCTATTCTATAATCTGCTATATAATCTATTCTATAATCTATTCTATAATCTGCTATATAATCTATTCTATAATCTATTCTATAATCTGCTATATAATCTATTCTATAATCTGCTATATAATCTATTCTATAATCTATTCTATAATCTGCTATATAATCTATTCTATAATCTACTATATAATCTATTCTATAATCTGCTATATAATCTATTCTATAATCTGCTATATAATCTACTATATAATCTATTCTATAATCTGCTATATAATCTATTCTATAATCTATTCTATAATCTGCTATATAATCTATTCTATAATCTATTCTATAATCTGCTATATAATCTATTCTATAATCTATTCTATAATCTGCTATATAATCTATTCTATAATCTACTATATAATCTGCTATATAATCTATTATATAATCTGCTATATAATCTATTCTATAATCTGCTCTATAATCTACTGGGGCTCCATGTTTCATAATCCTATAGTCATCATACACGAGGCCCCGCCTTCTCCAGCTCTCACAGCTGCTTTTGAAACACAGTCAATGAAATATTGACCAACATTTTAATGTGTAACGATGATTTTACAGACAGCACAAAATGCAGTGTGTGATATTGATTTTACGATTATTGACTGATGTGTTTTCTATACCAATAAACCTGACTGATTTATTGACTTCAGGGTTTTTAGGTTCAACAGGGTGATATGCTGCTGTATAACCTCAGGAAACAAAAGCAGATCATAAAAACATCTAAAATCAGATCAATAGTATCAAATGATTGATTTAATCTGCCAGTATGATTGTAATGCTCAGCTGCTACCACTAGGTGCTGCTCATGCACCAAGATGTTCCCAAAGCAACATCTTTAATAAATAACAGGAATCAAATTAAATCATAAACACTTGGTGCAGTTGGAAAATACTTTTATGAAAAATTGAGCCTGATTGTGAGACGACAGCCAGAAACCAAAGACTGACGGCAGAAAACCGTCTGAAGACGAAGCCGTGCAGACTGACCTCAGCTGGAGGTCATCTGATGAGATCTGATCCTGAAACTCGCAGCCTCACCAGAGAACGCCGCAGCCATCCAGACAGGAAGTCACAATCATCTTCTGTTTTCACATTTAAAGAAGGGACTAGTCAAAGTTTCTCCCCAGACATTTAGTGTCTGGCTCTCTCAGTTCACCAAATCTGAATCTCTTCATCAGTCTTTGAACAAACTAAAGGAGTTCCTCTAAGTTTGTTTCTCAGCTCAGTGGGTCCATAACGGAGGTCCGAACCGTCCCACAGAAACTCAGAACTCTGGACCAGAACCTGACTGACCCGACGGCCGCCACGCCTCTGCAGTCCATCGGTCAAAGTTCAAACAGGAAGTAGTTCTCCTTGTCCAGTGCAGCAGTTCATGAACTCATCAGTGTCAGAAAACGTTTCATATGAAAGTGAGAAGAGGACGAAACATTTCAACACTTTTCCTAACGCGACGTTCATCCTGTCCAGGTTAACTTGGCCCAGAATGAGGTAGAGTTCAGTCAACCAAGATGTTTCTGTTCAAATCTGCATCAAACCAACTAAACCCTCTGAGCAACCTGTTCCCCTCCTGGCCTGTGGGGGCGCTGCACCAAGAACCACTGAAGGAAACGACACAAAATCCTCTGAAGACACTGAGAGCAACTTCCTTCTTCAGCAGATGGAAACAAGATGGAGGCGTCAGATTTTGGAGGATTTCTCTTTAGTCTTTGGCTGAAGACCAGGAGCCATTTGTGCTGCTAGCGCTAGGCTAGCACGTTAGCGTTGGTTGGATTTACCCAGAATGCCCTGCGCTGTAGTTCACTTCCTGCTTTCAGAGCGGTCTCTGGTCCACTTGGCATTCACATTCAAACTGAACCCAGACGGAGGCTTGGAGGACCAGAGGTCAGAGGTCGATTAGAGGTCACACCTCACCAATCGGACCTGAGTTGGACTAAAGCAAACTGGACCAAACTGTAGTTAGTGAAAGACGGTGGACTGACGGATCAATCCGGATGGTCTCCTAAAGCGTTTAAAGGCTGATGGATGGACTTCATGATTCATTCATTCATTCATTCATTCATTCATTGGACAGGAGGAGAACTGCTGCGTCTTTTCAGCATGAACCAGTTTTTATTTTCACGCTTAGCAGAGGAAACTGAACATTTGCGTTTACAACTGAAGCTTCAGAGACCGAAGTGAGAAACAGTCCAGACTTCACATCACCAGGAAAACCAGGAAAACCAGGAGCTGGAGCCGCAAATACAAAGTCACACGATCAATTTACCCAGAGAATACAAAAACACATAATATACACATTTATCCACAACAGTGATGAATCAATTTTCCTTCATCAGCGTCGTTCTGTTTGTAATTCCTGAAGCAGATGAAATCAGTTCTTACTCTGCAGTGTCTTCATGTTTAGAGCAGGAACCTGGAGTCCCTCAGGGCCGAGTGATCGGCCCGTTTTATTCCCAGGCTACAAACGAATGAACAAAGCAGCAAGACTGAAATAAAACTCAGGTTTTAGAGTTAACCAGGTGTTGTACAGACTTCTGAAATCAGCGCCAAGTTTTAGTTTTACCTGAACTTCAGGTGAGGTGAATGGAAGAAGCTGCCAGTGAGGAGAGCGATTGATTTTGAATTGATAAATTATTGAAACCAGCAGAAACACTGATGTTCTTTAAATGCCTCCAAACTTTAGTTTTTCCACATTAAAACAACAAAATCCTTCCAGTTACTGTTTAATGTGACAAGCAGTGATTCCAGTCAGCAGTTCAGACATTTCAGGTCATCAGTGCAAATTATTTATAATTATTTATAATCATTCAGGATTTCACTACGAAATTAACTGACAACACCGACATGGGGGACAAAATAAAATATAAATAAAGTACAATATGACCTTCATCAGTGCCGGATGAAGGTTCATCATTCACACATAACCAGAAAAATCCTTCAGATTGCTGACCTCTGACCTGGGGGTCAGAGGTCAGACGCGCTGGTCGGTAGGTAGCATGCATGGCGGGAGCGAAGCTGCAGCCGAGACACTAAACGTCGTCAAATATCCGATTCCGAGACGAAGACATGGAGAGATAGCGTCCGCCTGCATGCCTGGAAATACAGAACATGCTGCATTATAATAAACAATAAACTGCAAGATCTAGAAAATATACGCGGTTCTGGTGTGTGTGACCGAACCAGGTGTGTGTCGGACTTCCTGTTTACCTGCCGGCCTCGGCCTCCAGGCCGTCGTCTGTCAGGGCGTCGGCGTTGAAGTCCAGCGGTTCGGCGTCCTGCAGCAGCTCGACGCGGTCCCTCTCCGCCCGGCCAGCAGAGCGAGAATACTTCACCTCTGAAGACCACAAACAGGTTCTGTTAGGGTTCTGTTAGGGTTCTGTTGGGGTTCTGGTTCTGACTCACGTCTGTCCCTGCCGGACTCGGAGTAATTGGTCTCCTTCATCTCGTGGCTGCTCCGGTTCCTCGGAGCCAAGTCCTCCCTCTGGTTGCCGTAGCGCTCCTTCCACTCCTGAAACACAGACAGGCGCAGTGAGCAGTTTCCTCCACCAGAGGGCAGCGAACCGTCGTCACGTCGGTCGTTCTTCCTCTCACTCTCCGTCGGTTCTCTCCGTCTTCGATCCGCTGCCTCTTCCTCCTCTCTGTGGAAACAGAAACCGGTTTGAGGAACGTTCTGGGTCACTCTGATTTCGGCCATCTTTACTCCGCTCTCACCGCGTCGGATCAGCTCCTTTCCCTCGTCGATGAGGTCAGAGGTCATCTCGCTGTCGTCCATGAACTGCTGAAAGCCCAGGAGGTTCAGGCAGCGCGTTCCTAGACTGAGTCAGAGCAACCAAGAACATCTTTAGAGGGGCAGCGAGTTTTCTGATAAATTTACATTTTCTACGTTATATGTAATTATTGTCCACTTATTTTAATAAGAGCAGGATCCTTTCTGATCCTAAACGATCCTTTCTGATCCTAAACGATCCTTCCTGATCCTAACCAATCCTTTCTGATCCTTTCTGATCCTGACCGATCCTTCCTGATCCTGACCGATCCTTTCTGATCCTAAACGATCCTTTCTGATCCTTTCTGATCCGAATCGATCCTTCCTGATCCTAACCGATCCTTTCTGATCCTGACCGATCCTTCCTGATCCTTTCTGATCCTGACCGATCCTTTCTGATCCTAAACGATCCTTTCTGATCCGAATCGATCCTTCCTGATCCTAACCGATCCTTTCTGATCCTAACCGATCCTTTCTGATCCTGACCGATCCTTCCTGATCCGAATCGATCCTTCCTGATCCTAACCGATCCTTCCTGATCCGAATCGATCCTTTCTGATCCTAACCGATCCTTCCTGATCCGAATCGATCCTTTCTGATCCTAATCGATCCTTCCTGATCCGAATCAATCCTTTCTGATCCTAACCGATCCTTTCTGATCCTAAACGATCCTTTCTGATCCGAATCGATCCTTCCTGATCCTAACCGATCCTTCCTGATCCTAGCCGATCCTTTCTGATCCTAACCGATCCTTCCTGATCCTAAACGATCCTTTCTGATCCTTCCTGATCCCTGATGGTTTGGGTTTTCCTCGCCGGTCCAGCGGTGTCATGGCGGACTCACCGGGTCGGTGATGAACCCGTTTATAGCTGCTTCCTGTTCCAGTTAGCATTTGCTGTTTTTGATTAGCCAGTAGGATTTGATATTTTAATATTAAAAATGTAATTTAAATCAATATTTGACTGTTTATTATAATAAAAACGAGACCTAATCATATAGATATTTAAATATCAGTGACGTGCGGTGACATCATCAGACCGCCTGCATGTTATTGTTCACATTCAGACATTTTGCTCATGCAGACGAATCGAAGGCCAAAAGACGATACGATCACGTTCCTCTGTAGCCGCGCTGCCATCGTACAATAATCCTGTTAACTCAATGAAACTGGAAATATAGATATTATTAATCTAGAGCTGTGCTGCACAGCAAAGGGGAAACCTGCTGAAGTACGAACCACCTTTTTCTCATAGCTGAAGCTGCTTCTGTCTCTTACTCTGCAGTTGTGGAGTCACAATGTCTGGATCATGAGCGCCCCCTGCCATGAGGCCAGAGAACTGCCTGCCTGCCTCACCTCCAGTCTGTTCTCTGGTTTCTGATGCTGCTCAGCACAGAAACACGTTACACACAGCTGGTGACAAAAACACTGAACATTATATTAATAAACTAAATGATGGAAAATCAGTTCATACATTAAATGTTTTTAACCATTTAACTGGTGACGTTCAGGCAGGAGGAACATGATGTCATAGAATAGCAGCCAGTGCAGTTAGTAAGAGGTTGATCAGTCCAGGTGAGGCTCAGCTGCTGCTGCTTCACCTGCTGCTGCTTCACCTGCTGCTGCTTCACCTGCTGCTGCTTCACCTGCTGCTGCTTCACCTGCTGCTGCTTCCAAGCATTTATATGGGAAAATGCAAAAATTCAGCGATTTTGAAGAAAATAATCATCAGAATTGGTTAAACTAAATAAAAAATAAATATTTTATAGTACAAACCCCAGGATGAAAATAGCAAAATAAATGATTTTATTATTATATATTATTCTCCATGATGGCAGGTGAGGCTCTGCACGTCACTGTTAAATATCGATATGATTGATTCTTGTTTTGGCCTCAGCAGCTGCAGGATGTTTTACTGCTGTGTGTTAATAAAGTTTGACTGACTGAATGATGTCATCATCTTCTTCCCATCTGGGTTAAAGGTCAAAGGTTAAAGCTGCCGACCTGAAGTAGGTGGCGATGCAGAGGATGACGATCAGCATGGGGTAGTAGATGTAGAAGCCGTTGGCGATGAAGGACAGAACGCGCATCGAGCCCATGATCTGAAACAGAGGAAGAGCTGAGCCCGGTTCTGGTTCTGATCGTGGTTCTGGATGCGGCGGTCTCACCGAGGTGTAGGCCGTGGGCAGCTTCTGCTGGTGGGAGATGGCCGAGTCCATATGGATCAGACCCAGGAAGTTCAGGCAGAGAGGAGGAGTGAGACGGCAGAACAGCCTGAGGAGGAACCAGAGGGAGGTCAGGACCGGTTCTGGGTCAGGTCCGGTTCTGGTTCAGGTCTGGTTCTGGGTCAGGACCGGTTCTGGTTCAGGTCTGGTTCTGGGTCAGGACCGGTTCTGGGTCAGGTCCGGTTCTGGGTCAGGACCGGTTCTGGGTCAGGTCCGGTTCTGGTTCAGGACCGGTTCTGGTTCAGGACCGGTTCTGGGTCAGGACCGGACCAGAACCCATAGTCTGAACAGGGTCAACAACGTTTCTACCTGCAGATTGTAGCAAATATTAGATTTAAAAATTTACGAAGATAAAAAACACAAACAATAAAATACAAAATATAAAATAATATTCATAAAATTACTAAAATAAAAAAATTCCAAGAAACTTTAGACATGTAACTCCAGATAAAGTGTAAGGAGAACTGCAGCGCCCCCACTGACATGCCGCTGAACTGCAGGCTGTAGGCGTCGGTCTGGTGGTGGGAGGCCAGGTAGTAATAGTTAAAGACTCGGACCCGGAACACGGTGGAGTAAACGCAGGTGCAGAGGAAGAAGATGGTGATGAAGCACGCCATCTGGTGGACACACAGCACATTACGCGTAAACCACACCCTGCACAGGAACCATCAGAGAAACAGAGTCCGGGTCGGAACCGGATCCGCGGCTCCGGGTCAGGACCGGACCTGGTACACCCAGGCGTCTCACCTCGATGTACAGGTAGTTGTAGTCTCTCTCTGCCAGCTGGATGAAGACGGCGAACAGCGACAGAACGGGTCGGGTGCTGAAGAACGTGCACTCGGACCAGACCACAGCCACGCTGAACAGGGTCAGAACCACCGACACCAGCCGGTAGAACCAGCGCTTCAGGAGGCATTCCCAGTACCACTCTGGGACAGAAGCACAGGCGGGTCAGCGGTCAGGGTACGTCCGGGCTCCGGTACCGGTGGGGAGCGGCGACCCACCTACGGTCGGCGTGTAGACGTAGCGGCTGAAGCGGCCCGGCGGCTCGGCGGACTGGAAGCTGTGGACGAACTGGTGGCTCAAACTGGTCTCGTTCTTGGCCACGTCCTCCAGGTGGACGGCCTGCTGCAGCAGGATCTGCCACTGGACCCGGGTCCGGTTGTGCCTCTGCACGGCGTAGATCACCTGAGAACGGACGGCGGGGTGAGACGGCGGCGGCTCCAGAACCGGGCTGGGCCGGGCCGGCGGCGACTCTCACCTGCTTGTGCAGCTTGACCAGACTCTTCTCGGTCGGGTACGAGTTCTGCTTGTCGTCAAAGTCTTCGTAGTCGTCCATGTTCCGACCCATCTTCTCCTGGTAGTCCACGGGACACTGGGGGGGTCAGAGGTCAGAGTCAGGGGTCAACTCCATCGGACCCGCCTGCATCAGGACCAGAACCGGCTGCTTACCTTCCTCAGGATGGTGTCGATGCATTTCCTGAGCGGATGGTTATACTTGATGGACTCGCTGACCTTCCTCACCTCCTGCAGCAAAACACAGCCACAGTAGAACCCAACCAGAACCAGAACCAGAACCCGGCCGAAGCCCTCGGGGCCGCCCACCTCCATCACGTCCTCCAGGTTCTCCTCGGCATCCGCCTTCTCCGTCATCAGCTTGGAGGCCTTGAAGTAGGTCTTCATCAGCAGGTGTCCGTGGCGCGAGGCGTTCCAGTAGGAGCGCGGGATTTCCACCAGGCCGTAGCCCAGCAGCAGCACCAGCAGGAACAGGCCCCACGTGTTGGCCGCCGTGATGCCGATGGTCTGCAGCTCGTACCTGGGAGAGGGGACCGGGTCAAGATTTAGGGTCAGAAGACCGGGTCAGGAAACCGGGTCAAGATTTAGGGTCAGGAGACCGGGTCAGGGTTAGGGTCAGGAGACCGGGTCAAGGGACCGGGTCAGGGTTAGGGTCAGGAGACCGGGTCAGGAAACCGGGTCAAGATTTAGGGTCAGGAGACCGGGTCAAGGGACCGGGTCAGGGTTGGGGTCAGGAGACCGGGTCAAGGGACCGGGTCAGGGTTAGGGTCAGGAGACCGGGTCAAGGGACCGGGTCAGGGTTAGGGTCAGGAGACCGGGTCAAGATTTAGGGTCAGGAGACCGGGTAAGGGGTCCGGGTCAGGATTAGGGTCAGGGGACCGGGTCAAAGGACCGGGTCAGGGTTAGGGTCAGGAAACCGGGTCAGGGGTCCGGTTCCAGTCCCGCTCACTGTCCGGGTCTCTGCCATCAGATCACCTGGACGACGCGGCATCAACATCATGTCTCAGATTTATTCCATACCAAAACAATTAATCAAAATAATCAATGAATCATCAGATTAATAATCGATTAATCAGCAGAACTGGTTTGTCAGAATAATTGAATATTAAAATAATTGCTAGCTATTCCAAACTACGATCAGAAGAACGATCAGAGACGAATCCCCAACCTGAGATCAGGTAGAGACTCAGAGAGGGGAGAGAAATCCCTAGAAACCTGTGACCTTTGACCTTTTGTTTGCACCATACGCTACACTATGGAGAACCGCTCAGCTGAAGCTAAACCTGCTCCAAGCTTGACCCAAAGGTCAGAACCAGGCAGTGACCCGGGCCAGGACAGCACACCTCACCAGGACAGGTGGGACAGAGGCCAGTCGGGATGAACCGCCACGTAGATGAGCAGCGAGCCGAAGATCAGCAGGTAGGTGCCGTAGTAGATGGCGTTCTCGATGAGCGCCGTCTTGATCTTCCCGGTGATGGAGAACCCTCCGGAGCGAGCGTACGACTGCATGAAGGGCAGCAGCAGCCTGGGAACAGCAGCAGAGGGTCAGAGCGGCTCCAGAACCGGCAGGCGAGGGCGGATCCGGGTCCAACCCACCAGGTGAGGCACTGAGAGGTCCAGTACACCACCCTCCAGAACACGGGCATGATGCCTTCAGGGATGAAGCTCCAGGGCCGGTGGCACGGCGACGGGACGGTCCTGGAGACGCAAACCAAACGTCAGCTTCCACCAGAACGGGAAAAATCATCCAATCACTGAGATTCCAGAGACAGACTGACCAATAACACATCAACAGGAAATAAATCATCCAATCACACGCTTCCAGACCCTGACTGACCAATGAGAGTCCTGGTCAGGAAGTCTGAAAATATCAATATCTAAACAGCAACAATAAAGTCAGAAATTAGGCCAACATAAAAAGGAAAATTAAAACAAGCAAACAGCCTGGCGGGGGAGCAAGGACAGCCTGGTGGCCCGCCAGGCTGAAAATTCTCTTAGGAAACTGTTCTGCTCCAGAAAACCCAAAAAGCACCAGAGGAGAGGGAAACTGAGGACGTTAATAAGAGAAGCACAGCAGCTGGAAATGGAACAAATGTTGGGTCCCAACAGAACCGACGGTACCGGACCACCAGGAGGAAAACTACGCTAACATCCTGCAGACGGGAGAAAACGAGCCACAACTGTTCATTAATATTCTCTAATCATCGCCTGACTAATGTACCTTTGATGTTCTGTGTATACATGTAGGACTGAATCGATTAATATTGATTAATCGATTATTGAAATAATCATGAACTACTTTAGTAATCTGTTCATTTTTAACTGGAGAACAAACATTGAAAAACAGCCAGCAGGTGAAAAAACAACATATTCCAGAGTTTCCCCGGGTGTAGAAGAAGCCTGGCGGCCCGCCATGCTTTGCTAGGCCCCCCGCCAGGCTAAGCGTTGCTTTTTTAGATTTTTCTTAAGAAAGATTAATAATTGGGAAAAAAATAAAACCTTTTTTTTGGATAAATCTTTAAGCCGGATTGCAAGCGTCTCTGTTCTAGTTTATAGTTTATGCATTTAAAGCAGGAGAACCGGCCAATCACACAGCTGGCGCCGCTGCTCCACTCAAACTGGACACAGGCTGACCAGTATGGACATTTCCATCAACCCGGTGTGGGTAGTTATTTTTCTGTGGAGAACTCTACATCAAGGCAGAGTTTAAAACGAACCGCGTTAAGTTGGCACCTTACTGGGATGGAATCTGTCAGACTACTGGGACAGTTTTGGGGTTTGTCATCCCCAGAGGTTTTCTGATGGGCTGATATCTGGAGACGTGCTTCAAAAAGAAGATGAGCATCTTTTCAAAGTTCTATCAGTTGCAAGCAAAAGAGCTTTTACAGGCTCTTGGCTAAAGAAACTCCTCCCAGCTAAACCATTGGCAGGAAGTCGTGGAGGAGATTCATGGAAAAACTGACATCTTTACATATAAACGGAGATTCTGGTCCAAATGGCTGACGTACAAGAACAAGGAATGTTTTCTTTCATAAACATTCATCTTCATAACAACAGGAAGGCCCATCTTCCTACCTTCTGGTCGGAGCCATGCTGGCGTTGGGCGGGTTGGGCCCACCGGGCCCGGTCCGGTTGGTCGGGCTGACGGTGGACACAGGAAGGTGTTCCTCATGGTCTTCGATGCACTGCCTGTAGATGGTCTGTAGGGGGCAGAAACACAGGTTGGACCTGCTGGTTTCAGTGGGCGGCGCGGCGCCGGGCCCGGTCGGTACCGACCGTGCTGACGTCCAGCGGCAGGATGAAGACGATGAGGAAGCACAGGTACCAGGCCAGCAGCGTGCCGAACAGAACCATGCGCTGCTGCTTCCGGAAGTCTCCGTAGCGATGCAGCAGGAAGAGAGCCAAGAAGAAGACCAGGACGATCTCCAGGCCGAGCGCCGCGCCGCTCATGGTGCCGCAGCGCCCCCCGCAGGTCACAGCGCCCCCCGCAGGTCACAGCGCAGCCTGCAACAGAGCCAAGCACACCAGAAGGAGGAATCCGTCACAAACGGCATCAGCTGGATTCATCGAGGCGACAACCAACCAAAATTCATGATAAAAATCATTTACACAAAGTCTGAACCGGTTCTGATCGGACCGGTTCTGCTCACATCAAACCAGTTCTGCTCAGATCGGACTGGTACTGATTGGACCGGTTTTGATCAGACCGGTTCTGTCAGATTGGACCACTTCTGCTCAGATCGGACCGGTTCTGGATCGGACTTGTCCCGGTCCGTACATTTTTCTGTAACTCTGACTCAGAGAGGTTTAAGGGAACCGGGTTTAAGGTCCAGTTTGGTTCTGATGAACACACACTGGACCTTCTTTCCGGGCCCATCTCCTCCCTGGTTCCTGCTGCATCCTGATAAACCCAGAGAACACCAGAACCTCTGGTTCTGGATCTGCTGAGATTCTGAGCTGGATCCAGTTTAACCCCGCCCACCCGTGATGTCATCGCTGACCGGTCCTTCTGCAGTCATAAAAGGCTGAATTATTGCGTCATCAGTGAGGCTATGACATCATCAGAGCGCCTGCATGTTACTGTTCATGCAGAGGAAGTGAAGGGCAAAAAGACCTGGAACCTGTTTTCTGGTTCTGATCGCTGCTGAGCACAGAAACACGTTACACACACTGAACATTAATAAACACTGAACATTAATAAACACTGAACATTATATTAATAAACTAAATGATGGAAAATCAGTTCATACATTAAATGTTTTTAACCATTTAACTGGTGACGTTCAGGCAGGAGGAACATGATGTCATAGAATAGCAGCCAGTGCAGTTAGTAAGAGGTTGATCAGTCCAGGTGAGGCTCAGCTGCTGCTGCTTCACCTGCTGCTGCTTCACCTGCTGCTGCTTCACCTGCTGCTGCTTCCAAGCATTTATATGGGAAAATGCAAAAATTCAGCGATTTTGAAGAAAATAATCATCAGAATTGGTTAAACTAAATAAAAAATAAATATTTTATAGTACAAACCCCAGGATGAAAATAGCAAAATAAATGATTTTATGACTATATTATTCTCCATGATGACAGGTGAGACTCTGCCTCACCTGACCACACGTCACTGTGCGTCATACATACAGAAACAGCAGCCCTGGTTAACTGGACTGGTTCCGGTTCTGGTTCTGGTCGCCTTCATCTCTGATGAAGAAGAGTCTTCAGCTGACAGGGACGCACTGCGCATGTTTGGTCTCAGAAAAGGGAAGCCCAGACTTCCGGGTGACTCGGTGATGTTAGCTGTGAGCCTTAAGCCCAGATGAACCGAACCGAACCCGGAATCAACCCAGTCACAGACAGTCGCTGGTTCTGGATCCGTCCAGATGAGCCCAGCCAGCTGGGATTCCGTTCATTAACCGGTCCGAGCAGAACCTTCCAGAACCATCCGGAACCACCCAGAACCCCCAGCCGGACCAGCGGAGACCCTCCGCCTCGCTCAGGTCTCGGTCTCTCCGCTCCACATCCTCCGCTGACGTGTCCCCTCTTACCGCGGAATGAGTGGCGCTGTGTCCGCCTCCAGAGGCTCCTCGGCCGGCCACGCAGCTCCCCGCGCCGCGCTGAGCGGATCTTCCACCGAGTTCACCGACACAGTCCGCGGTTCTCCCGGAGGACATCAGCGGAGCAGCATCCCGGTTCTCCAGGACGGACGGTGACGTCTGAGCAAAACAACACAGCTTCTTCTTCTGTGGTACGCAGCAGGGTGGGCCGTCTGCGCTCATCACTGCCCCCTGGTGGTTACCACGGTTCTGGTTCAGAAAAACGGAGCTGGTCCTCCAGAACCAGGTGGTTCGTTCTGGTCCGGTGCAGAATTACTGCACTCTGATTTATAAAGGTGTTAAAAAATAATCCCTGTAATCCCAACATGCTACCTGGGAGCTCAGATTAAAGATGATAATCTGGCTGGTTTCCAGTGACAGCAGGACTTTTGTCAGGGTCTGGTTCTCCAGCCGGGAGGCGACAGCTGACAGGAAGTCCAGTACTACTACTACTACTACTAGTAGTACTACTAGTAGTAGTACTACTAGTAGTAGTAGTAGTACTAGTACTTCTTCTTCTCCTATTATTTCAGATTCCTGCCTTCAGCTGCTGGAGACTCTGGAAACCAGAGGGACTGAAGTAGACCTCAGAGCTGGAACACACTCCCTGAAAACCCGATCAGAACCTGACTAGAACCCGATCAGAACACAATTAGAACCCAACCAAAACCCGACCAGAACCTGAAGGTTCCTCTGAAGCTGCAGTTTGTAACTTTATTAAATACTAAGTTTGTTTTCCATATTTTTAAAATCTGCCTCCATGTCGTTGTGACGTTATGAAACATTTAACCTGTTGATCCGTCTCCTCTTGACCCAAAACCACCAATCAGAACCAGGAGGCGGGGCTTAGCACTGTCAATCATGCTCATGTACGTGCTGTTAAATGTGCTAATGGAAACAACTTACAGTTGCAGAAAAACTGTTTATCTGCCATCATCAGTGGCTATGCTAACTAGCCTTAGCATTCCTTACAGGCTATGCTAGCTGTGGGGAGGGGCTAAGGGGGGTGAACTAGTTTCTATTATTCAACAAAGTACATCAAAGCTTTTGTAAAAGTTTTATTTGTATGATAGTGGAAATCAAACGACTGACAGCAGAGCAGAGTCCAGGCAACAGCCGACGCCCCGCAGGTTCAAAGGTCACAGTCCGGACGGGAGTTCCCACTCTGATCCAGAAGCAGGGACCAGGCTGGCGCCTCGTGTTGTTTTCTGGGACAAACATCAAGATCCATGAAAACAACAGAAACACAGGACCCACACAGCAGAAACTACTGAATTTTGACTAGGCCGTTCTGTTCTCAGCTGCTTCCCCACAGCATGATGCTGCCACCACCATGTCTCACTGTGGTTATGGTGCGTTCAGGGTTATGTAGAGTGTTGGTTTTCCACCAAATATGGAGATGAAGAAGCCTTTCATGTTTTTGTTGATGCTTTTCAAAGTGGGGGCCGTGGCCCCTCGGAGGGCCACCAGGGGGCGCTAGAGGGGCCCCAGAAAGTTGGAGGGAACATGAGAATAAAATCCAAAAATTAAAAATTTTACTGAAATATATTTTTAATAGCAAAATCTACTGTTTTTTGATCCTAATTATAAAATGTAATTTTAAATAACTTGTGATGCTCATCTTTCTGAGTGGCTAGCTGCTGAGCGGGTCGGCGGGTCGGCGGCCCGGCGGGTCACTCAGAACTTCTGCTGCTGAGATTCTCTGGGTTTGTGTCTAAAGATCTGTGAATATTTGAAGCTATTTTAAGATTCAGATTCTGCTGAGAGAACAAAACAAACAGGCTGCATGTTGAACTTTGACCTCCTCATTAATGATCTACAGAGCCGCGGTCTGTCAGCTGATCCAGCAGCAGGCGGGGGAGGGGGAGTCCCGATGGTTCTGGGTTCAGTGTTCTGGTACCGCTCTGATCCTGAATGACATTTTCCTTTTAATTGATCCCAGTTATCAATCAATGTATTAATTATTCAAATGAGTACAAAACGTTTCTATGGAAACGCAGCAGAGCATGGAGTCACTGACCATCACTCCTCCAGGCCAGCAGGGGGCGACAGTAGAGAGGAAGAACTCTCCTTTAACAGGAGGAAAAATCCAGCAGAACCAGAACCAGAACCAGAACCTGGCAGCAGAAGAACTGAACCAGGAGATTTTAGTTTTAGTTTGCTGTGTGGGCCCACAACATCCGGCAGTTTAGTTTTAGTTTAAGTTTAGTTTAGTTTACTTTAGCTTTGTTTAGTTAGGTTTAGTTTAGTTAGTTTTAGTTGAATTGTAGTTTTAATTTACTTAGGTTTAGTTTAGTTTTAGTTCAGTTGAGTTGAGTTTAGTTTAGTTCAATTTAGGTTTAGTTTAGTTTTAAGTTTAGTTTAGTTTGGTTTAGTTTTAGTTTACTTTAGCTTTGTTTAGTTAGGTTTAGTTTAGTTTTAAGTTTAGTTTAGTTTTTAGTTTAGTTTAGTTTTAGTTGAGATGAGTTGAGTTTAGTTCAGTTTAGTTTAGTTTAATTTGGTATGGTTTAGTTTACTTTTCGGTTTAGTTTTAGTTTACTTTAGCTTTGTTTAGTTGGGTTTAGTTTAGTTTTAATTTAGTTTAGTTAGGTTTAGCTTAGTTGAGTTTAGTTTAGTTCAGGTTTAGTTTGGTTTGGTTTTAGTTTGGTTTAGTTTAGTTTAGTTAGGGTTAGTTTGGTTTGGTTTAGTTTAGTTTGGTTTAGTTTACTTTGGTTTGGTTTAAGTTTAGTTTAGTTAGGGTTAGTTTAGTTTGGTTTAGTTTAGTTAGTTTAGTTTACTTTGGTTTAGTTTAGTTTAGTTTGGTTTAGTTTGGTTTGGTTTAGTCTAGTTTACTTTGGTTTAGTTTGGTTTGGTTTAGTTTAGTTTAGTTTGGTTTAGTTAGTTTAGTTTAGTTTGGTTTAGTTTGTTTGGTTTAGTTAGTTTAGTTTGGTTTAGTTTAGTTTGGTTTAGTTAGTTTGGTTTAGTTTAGTTTAGTTTAGTTTAGTTTAGTTTAGTTTAGTTTAGTTTAGTTTGGTTTGGTTTGGTTTAGTTTAGTTTGGTTTAGTTTGTTTGGTTTAGTTAGTGTTAAGGAAAATGATTATTTAATGCTAAAAATACACTTAATCTTACGACATGTGTAAAGGGATAGCCAACACTTTATTTGGAACAGTTTTCTGTTGAACATTTGGGAATTCAGCTGAAGAAGCAGGCCAAAGCAGGGCCTTTTTTCCTCCCCCGCTGACAGACACAAAGCTATAAAATTTACACTCTGATAGGAGTTACAGACTCTTTGGCGCCTCTCCCCGTACCTGGCGCGGCCCAGGACGAAGTCGTCCGCCCTTTCACTTAGATAAAAGCCAGACATCGGAGCTGAGATAGGGGGAGTCCCAGGATCTCTGGGTGTTGAGGGAGTTTCTGATTGGTCAAAGAACGGAACGCCTTGGTTGCATATATTAAATAGGGAAACACCTATTAGGTATAAAATTACGTACACGGAGAGAGAGAGAGAACGCGGCCGCTATTTTTGCCTTTTTGTATTTGTTTTGTGTTTGTCTGTCTTCCCCCTTGTGTGTTTTTATTTTTATGAGAAAATGCATATCTCTGTTCCTCTGCAGCTTTGTTGTCGATTGCTTTGTATGAGATTAAACTCTGTGATCTGTGACGTCAACACGCTTTGTTGTTGTTTCGTTTTAGCAGCACGCGGTCGCTGCACGTCGCCCATGGAGAGCGTCACTCGTCAATCCCGGGCAAGATTAAAGAGGAAAAGAGCCAAACGTTTTGTCCAAAGCTAGCATTAAATGATCCTCTTTTTTAATATTAGTTTAGTTTGGTTTAGTTTAGTTTGGTTTAGTTAGTTTGGTTTAGTTTAGTTTGGTTTGGTTTAGTTTAGTTTAGTTTAGTTTAGTTTGGTTTGGTTTAGTTTAGTTTAGTTAGTTTGGTTTAGTTTGGTTTAGTTTAGTTTGGTTTAGTTAGTTTAGTTTAGTTTACTTTGGTTTAGTTTGGTTTAGTTTGGTTTGGTTTAGTTTTCTTTGGTTTAGTTTAGTTTGGTTTAGTTAGGGTTAGTTTGGTTTGGTTTAGTTTAGTTTAGTTTGGTTTAGTTTAGTTTAGTTTACTATACTTTACTTTGGTTTAGTTTAGTTTAGTTTGGTTTAGTTTAGTTTGGTTTAGTTTAGTTTGGTTTAGTTTAGTTTGGTTTGGTTTAGTTTAGTTTAGTTACGTTTGGTTTAGTTAGGTTTGGTTTAGTTTAGTTTAGTTTAGTTTAGTTTGGTTTAGTTTAGTTTAGTTTAGTTTACTATACTTTACTTTGGTTTAGTTTAGTTTGGTTTAGTTTACTTTGGTTTAGTTAGTTTGGTTTAGTTTAGTTTGGTTTAGTTTAGTTTAGTTTAGTTTAGTTTAGTTTGGTTTGGTTTGGTTTAGTTTAGTTTACTTTGGTTTAGTTAGTTTGGTTTAGTTTGGTTTAGTTTAGTTTGGTTTAGTTTAGTTTGGTTTAGTTTAGTTTAGTTTAGTTTAGTTTGGTTTGGTTTGGTTTAGTTTAGTTTGGTTTGGTTTAGTTTAGTTTAGTTTAGTTACGTTTGGTTTAGTTAGGTTTGGTTTAGTTTAGTTTAGTTTGGTTTGGTTTAGTTTAGTTTGGTTTGGTTTGGTTTGGTTTGGTTTAGTTTAGTTTAGTTTAGTTTGGTTTGGTTTAGTTTAGTTTAGTTTAGTTACGTTTGGTTTAGTTAGGTTTGGTTTAGTTTAGTTTAGTTTGGTTTGGTTTAGTTTAGTTTGGTTTGGTTTAGTTTAGTTTAGTTTAGTTTAGTTTAGTTTGGTTTGGTTTGGTTTGGTTTAGTTTAGTTTAGTTTAGTTTGGTTTGGTTTAGTTTAGTTTAGTTTAGTTACGTTTGGTTTAGTTAGGTTTGGTTTAGTTTAGTTTAGTTTGGTTTAGTTTAGTTTAGTTTAGTGCTCTCTGCCCTGTCAGCGTTGCCTCAGCAGGATGTTCTGTTTCTCACTGCTGTTATGTAAGAACTGTGGAACAGAACGTTTGGACCGACCCGCTGGTACCGACCCGCTGGTTTATTCTGTCAATATTTGCTCAGGTGTTAGTCCAACTGTTGGGTTCAGGAGGGGAGAGTGCCGGTCAACGACCTCTGACCCGGACCTGCTTCCTGTCCTGCTGCTGATGAAAACGCTCCACAGTGTGACCCAGGGCACGTACTCCAGAACCAGAACCAGAACCCGGGTCCAATGAGCTCATCGCTGATGATGTCATCATCTGCAGCTGACCTCATCAGCTTCATCACAACATCTACATAAAAACGTTTTAGCAGCAATTCTGCCAACAAATTTAGAGGAGAATCAGGAAAAAACCTAATTTCTGTTTTTATGATTATATTTTAGTTCAAACGTAAAAATGATAAAAACGTTTGGAACTAAAGTTTATTTACAAATCAAAGCAATTCTGCAGTATGCGCTGTGACACCACAAAAAAGCTTCGATCTGGTTCTGGTTCACTACCAGAACCAGAACTGTCCCACTGGGAAACAGAACCTGAACCAGTCACAGAACCCGGTTCTCCAGCTGGAATAACCTGGAGGAACCTGCAGAAACCAGGCGACTCGTTTGCAACGCTGCAGATCCATGTCTACATTTTAACTTCCACATGAACAATTCTTCCTATTTGAAATCTAAAATGTTGGGAAAGTAACTCAAAATGAAATTCTGATGACTAAACTAAACCAAGCAGAGTTTCCAACCTGAAGGAGGTCAAAGGTGAAACGTTCCTAAACAAATGAAAACACATTTTATTCTGGTCTCACCAGGATTTATCTTATTCTGTCTTTTCTATGAAAACATTAGTTTTCTTTGAGCATAAATATATATTTGTATTTCTGAACAAGGATAATATTTTTCAAATAACTTAAGAGTTTTTTCAGATTAAATATTTATGTATTAATGAATTTGTGAACATATTTTAAGTCTATAAAAAGGTAATTTGATGTTTGAACTGATCGTTCTTCATGATCTGGATTAAAAGTTTCCTCTCGGGTCTGAAGGACAGTTTGGCTCCAACTTTCATGATTTCTGGTTGTGATTCTCAGCTTTAAACTGTTTATTATTATTTATTCATAAAGTCATTCTAGACTTTCATTTAGTAAAACGGATTTATTCAAACTGAGTGGATGATGTGACGCCAGAGGTGGACAGTAACTAGTTACATTTACTCGAGTACTTTTACTAGAGTAAAGTTATCATGCAGCATCTCTTCTCTCACTGGACTAAAACTTGTGTCTGTTCCACCTGAGTCACTTCACTGAATGAAGAATTCACCTTTTAACCTAAAATGCAGACCTTCAGTTTACGTCAAAGTGAGACCTCCTGTTTCTGCAGCAGCTTTGTTTCTCTAGTGTTCCTGTCCACTCGGGCTGCGTGGAAAATAACCTGGGATCAAAGCACAGGAAGAAGTTCTCCACATTAAATACAGGAGCTTCAGGCCTAATAAGTTTTATATTGAAAATGTTTTAATTGTTTCTTTTGCTGAAAACTTGATATTTTGTCTTTATGTTGTTTCTTTAGTCTTTACAATATTAAACTTTCTGACATCAGTTTTAAACATTAAACCGGAAGTTATGCTGAATTTTCATAATCACATTTTTGACAACATGCAGAAGTTTTAATGCTGGAGTTCAAGGAGAACCTCAGAACCGGGCAGAACCAACCTGGACTTCCAGAACCTCAGCAGAACCATGGGCTGATCTCACTGCTGTGGTTTTCTATGACACTTTGTCCTTCCACTGAACTTTCCATTCATACAGCTGGACAGCAGTTTGTTTTAATCTGTTTGTTAAATATGTGATGAATTAATGTGAAATAAATTAATTTTTCAAATTTTTAATTTTTCTATAAACGCTGCAAAGACAAGTTGGACCGTGTCTGGTCATATTGAGGAGCTTCATGAGTTCATTTATCCAGAACCTTCCAGGTTCCTCCAGGTTTTTCCATGTTATCCCAGGTTCCTCCAGGTTTTTCCAGGTTCCTCCAGGTTCCTCAGGCCGGGCCCAGCCTGCCCCTCCTCCACAGAAAGCAGACCGTCTCTCCGGTGATCACTCCGCCTGCGCGCGCCCTCATTGGCTGCGTGGACGTGTTCACGTGGCTCCTGCGTGGGTCTTTGAAATGGAGACTGAAACGTGCAGCGGCTCCTAGTTGCTCTGTGACAGCTGAGAGGGGCGGCAGGCCCATCAGGTGTGTCGGTGGGGACGGAACCGCGACCCGGCAGATGTTTCTCCGAACCTGCTCCAGGTAAACCTCCGCACCGAGGCCCTGCGGCCTGCGCAAACTCTGCGGATTATTGCGCTGCGTTGTTTGTTGTTTGAGCAGAACTAGAAGCAACAGATCCGATTTAAACACCGAAAATCCGGACAAACATTCAAGAAAACCGAATTTCCGGAGCCGCAAGCTTGAATTGAAAACGGCCAACAGACAGAACCGTTAGTTGGTTCTGCTGCTGCGTGATGAACGAATTCAGTTTGATTCAATATTCCTGCTGCTTTAGCCGCAGTTTAACGGGATGCGGTTGTTTTTTACGCACCATCCGCTCTCAGCGTTAAAACTGCAGTTTGCTGCAGAAATCCGGATTGATTTTGGGTCCGTGAAAGGTAGCGTGGTTCCGAAGCGGTTCCGGCGTCAGAAAGTGGTTCAAACAGCAGGAGACGGGATTTAAAGGCAGCAGTGAAACGAAACGCGCTCATGCAGACATGAAGCGACAGATCTGAGCGCAAACAGCGTGAACAGCTCAGACATGGAGGATGCGCCGCGTTGTTTCGGAGGTTCTTCTGGACCGAGCAGGCTGGATTGGTTCTGGACAGGAAAAGTCTGAGCTGCGGCTCCGCAGCGGGTTTTCCTGATGTGGGTCAGATCCACGCAGAGGAAGTGGGTCACGGACACCAAAGTTCAAACTCAAGATGTGCCACTCGGTCCGGATTCCGACCCGGTGGGTTTTTGTTTTTAACGTGTTTCCTGTTTTTAAAGGTCCGACTCGTTGTTCGGTTCAGAATCAGATAAATGAACTTAACGAAAAGAACGATCCGGTTCAGGCTTCTGGTTCAGTTACTGTTTCAGATGTGATGTTGTGACTTCCTGTTGAAAATCTTTAGTTTTGATTTTAAAAAGTGAAAGTTGTAGTTATGAGGAAGGAACTGATAACTTTCTACTTGGATCCAGCTTTGAAATGTCTTTGTTCTGATTATGGATCCAGTCAGGATCCATTTAGGATCCAGTCAGGATCCAGTCAGGATCCAGTCAGGATCCATCGATCCTGATTTTCAGTGGAATTATTTTTATTTAGTTTTTGAACCAAAATCAGACTCATGAATCAAAACGTGGCAGCAGAGAAATGACTTTGACTAGACATTTAAACACTTTATATCCATTTGGACTCTGGCTGGTTCTGCTGTGCTGAACCAAGCCGACCCGGTTCTCCTGCAGGATATTTGCTGCTTCAGCCGCCTGAGGAGATGGATGTGATCTGAAAGAAGCCAGAATGGAGGAATCAGGTTGTTTCATATTGTTTGTGGTTTTCAAGTGAAGTCGGATTTGAGATGAACTGAATTTATTTTCCGTTTTCATTCTGACCAGGTTTTGTGGATCCGGTGCAGCACTTTGGTCCAGTTAACGGCTGTTTTTAAAGAGCTTTCTAAATCAATTGACATGTCGGCACAGCAAAAAGTTGAGTTTTGGTGATTGAACTAGGACCATCGTGGGTTATGTAAGCCGGTTACGTCATGCCACCGAAGGTGTGTCTCCACGGCAGCAACCAGAGCCAAACCGGGCCAAGCGGGTCACAGCAGTTTGCCCCAGAAACCAGACCTGATAAGAGGCAGCAGGGAGCCAAGCTCTGAATATATTCAGTTCAGTTCCCAGTTTAATCTACATAACCGTTTATTTTATATCAGATATAACAGAAACGAGATGAGAGGAATAAATCAAACCCAGCGCAGTCAAAGTCCGTTTTGTTTATTCTATTAAATAAATTTCTGGTTTTATCAGAATGTTTTAACGTTCCAAGATAAAAATAAAAAACACTACGAGGTTTGGAGTCTCTTCAGATTAGAGCTACAGTGAAGTGGCCACTGGTTTCCCCACTGACTCTCTCATTTAACATTTATCACAGTTTTCCAAGACTTTACTTGGTTTTTAGACCATAGCTGCTGCAGCGCAAACAGAGTGGATCTGATTTCTCTTAGTTTCATAATCATGTTCTGGACTTTGTCATGAACATCTGATCTCCTTCTGGACCAACGGTGGAAACGCAAACAGCAACCAGCCAGGATCAAATAACAGGATATCAAGCTCATTCCAGGCTTTATGTGCACAATTTCAAACATTAAAGACAAAATATTCATTTTAAATTCACTGAAATTTGTGAAAATGTGTTCAAAGTGAAAGACTTTCCTAGTGAAGACGAGCAAACATTGTGCTGACCCGGTTTTACTGGATATTCGATAAAACCTGAAACGGCTTCAGATTGAAGTTTCTGGTCTGAGTGTCAATAATGTGGTTTAATCCACAGCTGGAAGGAACCAGTTAAAGTTTGACTTTCTGAGCTGAACGTAGAGCAGTAGAGCTTCCTCTCATTCAGGAATCTTTCAGTTTCTGGCTTCAGGTGCAAAGAAGTTCTGATCAGAACCAAAACATCACAACGTGGATCTGAAAGGAATAATTTTCGCTCCGCAACGTTTATTTTGCTCCTGCTGTTGTCAAACATACTTGGTAGAAACTGTTCTGTAAAGTTTTTACAGCTGTAAATAATACAGTCACAGTTATTGATCTGAAGACATCGATGATCTTCATTGGTGAATAATTGAGCAGAGAATAATTGAGGGCTGGAAGGCCCGTCACATGGTGCTTCTCGGCCCGGTTGGTGTCGTGTGAGCAGAAACCTCCCAGAGGAAACATGGCTGGTTTATCAGCCAACCTGGTCATGGTGGTGACCTTGCCGTGACCTTGCTGCATGTTGGTGGTCATCTGATTGTGGTGTCGAAGGGTCCCGTCCTTGACCCGGTCCTTAGTTCTGGTGAACTGAGTCTGTGGCGTTCTGTTTGGTTTATATTCGGAGTTCTGACTCAGAATCACTAAATTCATCTCATGTAACTGATTTAAAATCTTACTTTGCTGAGGTCACAGCTGTTTACATTAAAGGCAGAGAAACATTTTAAATACTGTTTGTTTCCTCTTTCTTTAAAATTTAGAACCAAAGTGGAGAAAAACGTTCACCTACAGATGGACTTTAAAAAAGTTGAAGTTTTACATGCATGGAGGTTCCTGTGTGCGTTCACAGTCTGCTGTTGGGATGGCGGAACCAAAGAGCTTCTGGGGAACCCAGAAGGTCAGCATGATGATCAGATTCTGCTGATCAGTATCCGCCAGATCAAACGAGATCAGCGGATCCGCTCTGAGCGCCGGACTCCTGCAGCATCAAGTCTCTACGTGACACTGGACTCGCAGTCCTCTGACCCCCAACACTCAGTGGTTCTGTTGGTTTAAACTGCCTCTTCTGATGGATCAGTGGTTGGATTTCATGCTAGATCATTTTCTACCATGTTGCTGTTCCTGAAAACACACATGAGGATCTTGGCAGTTGCTGTTTCATATTCAGCATGTCAGATTTTTGTCCAGATATTCAGCATGTCAGATTTTTGTCCAGATATTCAGCATGTCAGATTTTTGTCCAGATATTCAGCATGTCAGATTTTTGTCCAGATATTCAGCATGTCAGATTGTGTAAACCAGATATTGCTGCGTACGCGTGTTGTTCCCTGAGGTCAAATGAAAACGCAGCCGGTTGAATGTGACAATTAGTCAATCAGAAAGTGAGGCAACGGAAACACGGAGGAGAATCTAACGTAGACGAGACGCATCAACTGCCGTGACGCAGCAGGAAGCCCGGTGGACATTGAAGACGTATTCTTTTAAAATTGTCTTTTCTCTGTTAAATGTGGTCTATAAACACAGCCAGTCGGCCATGTTTGTTTCCTCTGACATCACGTTTGATCTGGAGAGGTTTTCATCTGAATGTTGAGTGAAACTGGGTTGTGTGTTGCATTGACCAAACCGTCCTTAGAGCTAAAATTGTCCGACAGTCTTAAACTCTTATTCCCTTCCAGATCAGAAAACGCTGAAACCGACCAGCTGTTCGGTTCTTGACTCCAAGAACAGGTTGGAAGTTCATTGGGGGCATTTGCAGAAAGTTTCTTTGGGGCGTTCCCCTCCGGGTGGTGTCGGGCCCCTCTCTGTTTGTGTTGCAGTGGGTGGTGGGGGTCCACAGCAGGGTTTCGGTTTTGAGTGCAGATTTCTGTTAACCTAAATGCAGAGACTTCATTGTTCTCTGTTTGCACAGCAGTGTCCAAACAATGCAGCTTGTTTTCTCTGATGCCTCCTATCGGCGCTCAGCTTTCTGCTGAAACTCGAAGGTTTTCATTGACGTTGCAACCAAAATATGCAGCAAAACCTCCTGAGAAAATATGAAATAATCCATTTATCCTCTGCTGTTGGACGGGTGGTAGCAATGAAATGTTTTTGTCCTGAATCTTTGTGTGTTTCTCATGAACTGTAGAGATGAACACACTGAATTTGGGAGTGTTTTCCAGGGCCAGAATGTGGCCCCCACACCTGTAGAAATCCCTTTGGTTGTCTTGACCAAAGAAAACCAATTGCTTTTTGCCTTCATTCAAAATCTGAATGAAGACAAATTCAGATTTTCAATTATATTTTTAAAGTCTTCAGATTGGTTGAAAGGACTTCTAAAAATTGATTTTAAATTCAACTTTTTCTTTTTCTCTTGAGAAAATTGAGTCTAGAACCGAATACAGCCAACTTTTCTACAGGCAGCATTGACCAGATGTTAGGAAAACGACAGATGTAGCAGGATCCCAGAGCTGAAACGAGAGGAGCAATAACCTTTTGAAGCTCTCACTCGACACTAACGGTCTGACTTCTCTGTGTTTCAGTGCTCTGTTCATGTTTCCTCCTGAGCCCGACATGCCGATGGACGTGACCATACCCCTCTTCCTGTCCAAGGAGGAGTTCGTCTTCAGCACACCCTCTACGGTACAGAAGTCAGTCCGAAGCTCCTGCCTGAGGTTCCAGGACACAACCTGCATCAACAAAACTGAGCCTGAAGATGGCGCCATCACCAACAAAGACACGAAGAAAAAGAAACGTGTTACGTTCGCCGACCACAAAGGTCTGTCCTTAACGAAGGTGAAGATCTTCTCCAAGTTCACGGACCCCATAAAAATCCCTGTGAACATCCAGGAGATGCTGAGCGCCAAGCTCACGCTGTCGTCCACGGAGGAGGACAAACTGGTGCTGGATTTCACTCAGCCCTCCTCAGACTACCTGCTATTCCGGCAGAACCTGGAGCAGAACCTCGTGAGCCTGGAGCACTGCATGCTGAAGGAGAAGGCCTTTGCAGGAACCGTTAAAGTAAAAAATGTATCATTTGAGAAGTCTGTGATGGTTCGGGTGACCTTTGACTCGTGGAAAAGCCACACGGATGTCGGCTGTGAATATGTGAAGGACACGTACCCGACCTCGTACAGCGACACCTTCTCCTTCGAGGTGTCTCTGCCCGCCGATATGTGGCCCAACGAGCAAGTCGAGTTCGCTGTGTGCTACAAGGTGAGCGGGAACGAGTACTGGGACAGCAACCAGGGTAAGAACTACCGCATCGTCTGGTCCTACATGAAGAAAAACCGCCACTCGGACTCATCACAGTTTGGGATCCACTTCGACCGGTACGGCAGCCCCACCTGTTCACACGGGCTCTTCCCTGACTGGCCGAGTTATGCCGGCTACGAGAACATCGGGCCTTACTACTGAACATCTGATGTCTCAGTTTTTAATTTGCACGTTGTCAGTGATGACTGGCTTGTTTTAAAATGGTTTCTGTAATGTTGGGTTGCTCCTGAAGTCCGTTTTACTGTCGATGCTGGATCACACTACAGACCTGGTCGGGGTCCGGCTCGACAGGTGTTCTTTACCTCATCATCCTCATTCCAGATCAGATTTTAAACCTGCTGTTGTAACAGGAGCTGTAACTAACTGACCAAACCTTCACCAATAAGCCTTGAAGTTCTCAGGTTTTAACCTTCAGAGGGACGATCTGAGCAAACCGGAGCTGCTAACAGGAAGTCCAGTTGTTTTTTATTCACCGGTTAAAGATCACCAAGTCACAGAGCACCTGAGGTGTCCTGCTGCCACTTCTGCTACAGGGAACATTTTTAAGCTATTAACTCGTTTATTCTCAGAAAGTTTCGGGTTCAGGAAGAACTTGGTGTTGGGCAGCGGACTGGAAGCTGAACGACGTTCCCTGGAAGGATCAAAATGTCCCGGTTTCCTGGTCTAACGAGTCTGGATCAGAGTAAATTCACTTCTTTAGCTCATTTGTTGTGAAGTTGTCTTTGTTTTTGAACACAGTATTAAGACATCACAGATATGCTGATGATCCCAGATTGTTCCTGTAGTTGGTTTTCCTTTCTGTGAGGTTTCTTTCTGACAGTTTAAACATGGTTGCTGGCCTGTAATGTTCAGTGATGTGAAGTTTTTAATGTTCTGCTGTTTGATTCAGGCGGTTCCTGCGTCAGCTGCAATCTGCTGCCAGAAGGTTTGTGTCTGTGCCGACAGTCTCGTTTTATCAGCGACCTTGAAAAGTGAAAAAGTTTCTTTATTTCACCTTAATCTGTGCCGTTATTGTGAGAACAATCAGAAAATATTAACTTGGACACTTTTTCTTGAAAGTTGACTGTGAGGAGTTTAAAGTTTTATAGTTCTCAGATAGACAGGGCCGTAGTCGCTTTTTGCTTCAAAGCTATGCAGAAATTTGCACATCAGTAAATGCAGTGAGAAAAACATGGAGATTGTTTGGATCTTTGGTTTCTAAAGAGGAGTGAGGGAAACGGAGGCGGTAACTTTCCCCGCTCAGAAAACAAAGCTTCCTCAGCTTTCAGTGAATCTTTCTGCGCACAAAACCCTGAAAATAAATAAGCTATATTTCATTTAGCAGTAGTTTGATGAGCCAGTGTGTGAGTTTCTGTTTTAAGGGTGTGTGTGTGTGTGTGTTTGGCCTTGAGGCATCTGCTTTCAGGAACTGAATGACTCGGATGTCATTTTTAGCAAAAGGTTAATAAAGTTCTGCCATGTTTTACTCATAAAGATGAAATTCTGTCTGTGACAATAATCTGCTGTCATCAAAAGAAGAACAATAAAAAGTATATTTTTATCCTGACTGGTTGGTTGGCTTCTTTTTTACATAAGTCAGATTAATATCTAAATTAATATTTAAAAGTATCCTGATAAAGAATTATCACAATACTTTTTGAGATCAGAAAATGTTCCTTAGCTACTCATGACTTCATGTTTTTTGGTTTTGTATCATTAAGCTTTTTTCATTTCCTTTTATGTTACATTTTTACAACAGATTTTTTTTTAACATGATCTTTTATTCTGGTAATTTTCTAATCGTTTCTCCAGCAGGGGGAGCCATATGCTGACGTTATGTGACGTAGAGCTGTATGTAAATGAGGAGGCGGACCTGGACCAGGACAAAGTCTCTGTGGTCCAAATCTGTCTTTAAATTTCAATAAAACAACAGGGTTTCGATTCAGAATATGAAAACAGATTACTGTGAAGTTTTTGGTTTAAAGTAATTAAGGTTTGGCAAACAGCTTCCCCATGATTTACAGGAGGCTGGTGCAGCGCTGCCACCTTGTGCTGATGGTCAGTTAGGCTTTTCTATCAGCAAATACACTGGGGGAAAATATTAGACAAACACTTGAAATTTAGTTTTGAAATTTCTAAAATAAAGCAAATAATGCCTAAATGTAATAACATAAACAATTTAAATGGACAGTAAGGCAGGTTAAAACCCAAATTTAACAATGACAATCCAAGAAAATCTTAATAAAAGTGGATTATTTACTCTCCTGAGTTAAGACAATGAACGTATTCTGCACAATCTAGTAATGGATAATATTCCCAGAACCAGTCTGGATGTGATGATTGGGTCCAGAAAATAAAAATCAATCCAAAATAAAATCTACAATTAGAAACAATTGTAGATTATTGTTCCTAATCTACAGAAAGATAGTTTCTGTAGATTAGAAACTGTTTCTAATCTACAGAGTCTGAGAAACAGTTTCTTCCCCACAGCCGTCAGAGCCATTACTCCCTGCCGCCCCCCCCTCCCACACATATCATAACCTCGCAGTCACACATACATATCCCCCACCCCCACACAGCCATATTGTTCTGCACTTTGCACTGTCACATCATCTGTACTTTGCCATAATTGGACCTGCTGCTACTTCTTTGGATGGTTGAGTGCCTTTAGTTAATTTAGTTGTATATATTGTTATTATTATTATTGTGTGTTTGTTTATTTTTATTGTATATATTTGACTTTTTGCACGGGAGCTGCAACAGAAATTTCGTTGAATCCTGTTCAATGATAATAAATGCTCTCTATCTATCTATCTAGATTGTATTTTATGAATTATATCTGTGTTAATTATTAACTGTTGCACAATATTTTAAAGCATCTGTCCCAGTCTAAAGTGTTTATTACCAGACAGAACGGATCAAACTGAACCTCAGCGTTGTTGGGAGGTCAAAGGTGAAAGTGCTCCTCGTTTCCAAAACAAAGTAATGTTTAACTAACTCACCCTTGGCACACAAAGCTCAGCGAACATCATCCACTTCCTTACTGAAAACCTGTACTCACTGCATTTATTGGTTCCAGAAGCTTGAATGTTCAAATCTACCCCAAAACGCGGTTGCTGCAGTCAGCATCTGTAAATCCCACTGCAGTGGCCCTTTAAATGCCGCTGCAACTGACCAATAACACAGAGATTTATCTGGAATTTATATCACAAACTAAACAAAGTAAATAAATGCAAGTTGCCTCTCTTGTTTTGCATCAGCAGTTAAAGTCCATTTGGCTGATTTAAACCGAACCTGATGGGAGAACCATCATGTTTAGTGACTTTACTCTGCTGCAGCTGTGAGCTGATGCACAACACAGACCTAGATTTGGCCCCAAACAACAAACCATCACCGGCAGAGCGTGGGTTGGGACTCTGTGGCAAGACATTTGTATATTTATTCAATTATGCAATCAGTCATATTTTCTTTCTTTACATTTAAAACTACAATTTAAACTTTTGCCCAAAGTAGCTCAATATTTTGCTACCACCAAACTCACAGGTCTTTAGATGCAGAAGTTGAACACTGTACACATTTTTGCAAGTCCTCATGTTGGGGTTTTAAATGTTGACTAGTTAGGTATAATTTTCATCTAATTAGCCCAAGTCATCAGCCAGTGTCTGCTAGTCAGGACTAGTAAAAATTATGTGAACTTCAGGGAGAAAAAGTTCTAGTAAGCCAGAGTGATGAACTAATATCTCTAAAGGTATTTTTTTAACTGGTGTATCAAAATGTTAAGGTGATGGAGGGAAAGATTTACCTGGTGCAGTGTAGTTTTAAACTAATAGAGATGAATGACGGCTGACACCAAGGACAATGAGTAAATATGGGAAAGTGCTGCCATACTGTGAGCTTGCTGCACCTTGTCTGGGTGTGCTCTCTGTGTCATGTGACCATGGCTGTTTGCACTGGAAGTAAAATGTGACAGGTAGCTGCTCAGGTTGCTGAGTTTGATTCAATGTTTTGAAAGCTGAGGAACGTTTTGTTTAACTGTTTGTTTGATTGATGATGTGAAGAACTTCAGACCAAAATCTGCAGCTGTTACAAAGTTTTGATCTTTAACTGGTGAGTTCAACTTTGTTAAAAGTACAGAAATCTTATGACTGACTAAATCTCATCAGCTGTATTCTCCCCAGGAGCACAGAACATGTCATGAATTTTATAACCTGGAAGGTTTATTTATATGGAAATAATCAGTAACAGACTGACAGAGTAAAGAACAGAAGCCTTTTCTCAAACCTTTTTAAATGTTGCTGTTATGTTCACAGAGTGAGGAAGGAAGTGGTTAGATGAGAACAGGACTGGCTGTATTTCTAAAAGCCATCATGTAAAGGATTACATTCTGTATGTTACGATCCACTCTGTGCAGAAAAACCAAGACAGAATATCTTGATGCACCATTGCTAGAATGTACATGAAGTCACACTGAACGCTGTGGTGTCGTTGAAAACCAGACCGGAAAGACCATCTAGGGCCTCATACATAAAGACAGATTCATTCTGCTAGACATTATGAAACTTAAAGTGTACAAAACATTTCAGGGATCCCATTTCTAAAGGTGGCATAAGAACAAAACACTAAATGGTGAGACAACATGTCTGAATAACCGTGGCAGCAATGCCTGCCTCTAGTTAGTTTCCAACAGTTCTCCTAAAAGTAATAATAATAATGCATTGTAATCAGAAGGTGTCTTTCAGGGCATTTCTAATTTACATGTGATTATTCATATGAGTGATGAACACAGAAGATAGATCTCTCTGAAACTAAAGGTTGACCAGCAAAAACAGGAAACCATTCAGTCTCACTGCTAAGAACAAACTAGGACATCAAGACAACAGGAAATGTTTTCCATTATACAACCTGTGGTTTGATTTCACATGCCTCCTTGATATACATATACCTGCTATTAATCAAAGCTGGCTGCTTTTTATGCAACCTGAAGCTGAAGTTTAAAATTGAAAATAAAAAAATGCTAAAATCAAAACTATTTAATCTGTGTCCAGCAGGACCCAATGGCTCTGAAACAAATGCTGTTTGAGACACTACAGGAGCTGGGAGATGAAGAGTTTCGTAGGTTTAAATGGTTCTTGCAGCAGACAGATGACCTTGATGGTCTTCCACTCATCCCAAAGAGTCACCTGGAGAACGCAGACCGACAGGAGACAGTGGATCAGATGGTGCAGAAGTACAACTGCTGGGCTGTGGAGGTGCTGAAGAAGAACCTCCAGAAGATCTACAGAAATGACCTCCAGGATAAATTATCAAACATCCACAGACCTGTGCAAGGTAATTCATCAGGCAGCTGGTTAGGATTTATCAAAGTTTGTTTTGTGGACTGATTATATAGAAGAAACCAGTTACTGATTAATTTTCTGTTCCATGTGTGTCTCTGTCCTACAAAGACATGGAAAATTCACAACCTGTTAGAAACTACAAAGAAAGGCTGCAATCAAACCTCCAGGATACATTTAGGTGTATACATGAAGGGTGGACTTCAAAAAGGAATACAGCCAATTTAGATGAAGTCTACACTGAGCCGTGCATCACAGCAGCAGGAGACCAGCCTATCTCCAGGTTCATCAGAAGAATTGAAATGGCATTTGGAAAGCCGTCTGAACCAAAAATCAGCAGCATATTCACACACCTGTCAGGAGCAAAAACAAACATCAGAACAGTGACGACCGGCGGAGAGGCAGGAATGGGAAAAACCTTCTTGGTTCACAAATTTGTTCTTGACTGGACAGAAAACAGAACCAGTCAGGATGTTCATCTGATGTTTCCCCTCATGCTTAACCTGGTGAATTTTCCACGGCAGGAGACATTCAGTCTGTCTGAACTGATCCACACATGTATTCCTGGAACTGTGCACATGACAAAGGAGGAACTTAACCACATCTTCACATCACTGCAGACATCAGGAAACTCTAATTTTGATAAGAGTGAATATAAAATCATTTTTATATTGGATGGCCTGGATGTGAGCAAACTTCCACTGGACTTCACTGCTGCAGAAAAACTGCCTGTTGATGTGACAAAACCTGCTCCAGTGGAAACGCTGGTGACGAACCTGATTCGAGGGTACTTGCTTCCCTCGGCTCGCCTCTGGATCACCACCCGACCTTCAGGCATTGGCCAGATTCCTCCTGAATTCATCCACATGGAAACAGAGCTCCGAGGATTCTCTGAGCAACAGAAGGAGGAGTACTTCAGAAAGAGATTCGAAGATGAAGAGCAGGCCCACAGGGTCATCTCCCACATTAGGATGTCACCTAGCCTGCGGTACATGTGCCATCTCCCAGTCTTCTGCTGGATCACTGCTGGGGTTCTGCAGCCCATGTTAAAGACCAGCACTGGAGGAGAACTGCCCAGTACTTTAACTGGGATTTACATTGAGATCCTCATGGTTCAGATCCAAACCATGAAACAAAAGTTTGGCAAACTAAAAAGCTTGAAGTACCTCGAGACATTGATGAAACTTGCTTTCAACCAGCTAGAAAATGGTGGCCTGTCATTTTCTGTGGAAAGCATAAAGGAGGACGATGTTAACAGCTTCGATGATTTTTCTGTATATCCAGAAGTATTCTTACAGTTCTTCAAGGAGGAGCATTGTCTGAAAATGAATGGAAAGAAAGTGTTTAGCTTCCTCCATCAGAGCATAGTAGAGTTTCTGGCTGCTCTGTTTGTCGTCTCACACATTAGGAACAAACCAAAAAATACTTTCCGAATTCCAGGCTTAGTTTACAGCCAAAACCACCCACGGGAAACCGTCTATGAAATCCTCGACAAAGCCGTGAAGAGTTCAGATGGACACCTGGACACATTTCTTCGCTTTCTCCTTGGTCTTTCTCTGCAAAGAAGTCAGCTTCATCTTAAAGATCTACTTCCACAGACAGGAAGTAGCTCACAGAGCAGGCAGCTAACTGTTGATCACGTTAAAAATAAAATCAGAGACAGTCCTTCTCCAGAAAGAAAAATCTCTCTGTTCCCATGTCTGAATGAGCTGATGGACAGTTCTCCAGTAGACGAGGTCCAGCAGTTCCTGAAATCAGAAACAGGATCTGTGGATGAACTGTCTCCTTCTCATTGGTCAGCGATGGTCTTCATATTACTTTCATCACTAAACGATCTACATGTCTTTGACCTGAAAAAATACTTCCCTTCAGAAAAGTTTCTCCTTGCTCTCCTGCCAGTGGTCAAAACCTCCAAGACATCACTGTGAGCTTCAGCAGACATTTATTATGACAAGACTATCAAAAAACAATTTACTGAAGTTTCACTCATCATGTCATCTGTTCCAGGCTGACTGGCTGTAACCTTTCAGAGAGAAGTTGTGTTGCTCTGTCCTCAGTCTTTAGCTCTCAGTCCTGTAGTCTGAGGAAGCTGGACCTGAGTAACAATGACCTCAGAGATTCAGGAGTGGAGCTGCTGGCTGCTGGGCTAAAGAGTCCCCACTGTCAACTGGAAACTCTCAGGTCAGAACTGCTCGACTTTTTAAGTTATAATGGGACGTTTTCCCAGCCAGAATCTTATGGGTGAGAGACTGAGCACTGGCATTGCTTTTAAGAAATTAGTCAATGGTTTCCATGTTGCTTCAGTTAAAAACGGTAGGAGAGCAGCAGATTGTTGATATTTTCTAATCTCTAAAGTTTAAAGAATGTGGTTTAAAAAACAGCAGGACCTCGTTTTCTCTGGCTGTGAGCCTTTAAAGCATCACTTAGTAACTTTCTTGAAGTAATTTATCTGGTTCCAAATCTCTGGTAAAGAACCTCCAGACATTCAAAATGAGGTAGTGCAGCCTCCCTGTTTGACAGTGACTTTGGGCAGACAAGTAAAGCCCTTCAGCAGGAAGAGAGACCGAGGTGATGAGGCTGCAGTCGGACTGTAACATTACGCCATAAATGACATAAACCACACTGCTACACCCAACAGCTAATTAGAAAGTAGACAACACTACAATATATCTTTGATCAGTATCATAGGAAATAAATCTTTAAAAACAAATTTCATGGTAAATGGCTTGTACTTGTACTACGCTTTATCAAGTCCAGAGTTTTTGATCCGAAGCACTTCACACTACCTTCAGTCATTTACACACACAGTGTAAATATCAAACGTTTCTTCCTCGTTTTAGACTTATCTGCTGTAACTTGTCAAAGGGAAGCTGTGAAACTTTGTCCTCGGTTCTTGGATCGGAGTCCTGTAGTCTTGAAGAGTTGGACCTGAGCAGCAATGACCTGCAGGATTCAGGAATGGAGCTCCTATCAGCAGGACTCAGCAGTCCACATTGTAAACTGGAGACATTAAGGTCAGTTTTTATTGACTAACAGAAAGATCTAGGCTTTGTCCTACATTAAAGCTTTCAGAAAAAAAAACTTTTTTATATCTCCCTCTCTGCTTAAGGGTCTGTGACTGTAAGCTGTCAGAGGATATTTGTGATGCCCTCACGCTGTTGGAGTTATGTAGTCTGAGACAGCTGGACCTGAGGAACAACGAGCTGGGCCCGTCAGCAGAGGAGCTGCGTCAAAGATGTACACAAATAACTATTTGGTGAGTAAAAACATCAAATAGTGGCTTTCACAGCAACCCATTTCCCACAAATACAACGTACGCTACGTTCACACTGCAGCGACCCAAGTGACCCAATTCTGATATTTTTGCCGTAATGCGACCTGTATCTGATCTTTTCATGAACAACACAGGTTGGATTTTTTTTCCAAATGTGACCCAGGCCACTTGGATATCCGATACGTATCCAATATTTTCAAATGTGACCCAAAGTCCAGTTCGCATTCATCCAACCTGGATGTCATTGACACCAGACAAATCTCACTATTCTGCATCTTTATATGCTCAAGCGGGAAGAAAAACAACAACCATGACAGACTATAATGAGGATTAAGTTAATTTGCTGCTCCGGTCGGACAACAACCTCAACTGTAAGCTATGCTCCACCGTTAGCATCCATGTTTACTTCTCGCTCTGTTGTTGCGCCCTCTACTGCTCATGCAGGACACTTTCGGGTCGTTGCCCGTTCACAGTGGAGATCACGTACCGGTTGCATATATCTGGAAGTGTGAACAGCCACAGCAAAAAAAAAAAAACCGAGTTGACAAAAAATTGGCATTGGGTCACTTCAGGCTGCAGTGTGAACGCAGCATTAGTTTCTGTTAGAAAGACAACCCATGAAAACTAAATGTCTTCTTGATTCCTCAATATTCCATCTTCTCTCAGTGAAAATTAGTTCAAAACATCTGAAACCTTTTACTTTTTTGATCATTTCATATTTTTCTCACTTGATAACCTTGACTGATCTAATATCTTTGATTCCTGCAGGACTCACATCTGTCTGGGAGGAATGATCTCGAAAAGCGTTCTGATCCAGTCAGGATGTCCTTCTGTCTATCAGCTCAGAGTAAAAAAAGAGAAGTCTGGACTTTTGACCAGAGTCACTGTCGGTGAAAAACAAATGGACGAGATGAACAGAAAAATATTACTTATTGGTGAAGCGAGAGCAGAAAAATGTGCTCTCATAAACGCTCTGTTGAACTACATCATAGGAGTGAGGTTTGATGATAAAATCTGGTTCCAGGTCACAGAGGAGGAAGGACATCAGGCAACAGATGTGATGATTTATGAGATCTTTGGTTTTGAAGATAAATCTCTGCCCTACTCTCTGACCATCATTGATGTTGCTGGACATGAAGGCATTGAAAGAGATGCTGTTATCAGAGAACAGTTATCAGACATGGATGACCAAGTAGCAGTTGTGTGCCTGGTGCTGAACGCAGGTGACAGTCTGCAGAGCAGCCGACTGAAACACACGTACGACTCAGTCATGTCTCTGTTTGCAGAACAAGAGGACAAATGCACAGTCATTTTAATCACAAACTCAGATGGACAAAATCACAGCAACGTTATGCAAGATCTGGAAACTACACAAATTAAATTTATGAAAAATGAAAAGAGGGAACCATTTTACTTCCTGTTTAATAACCGGCAGCATGAAGACCGGACTGGAAACACCGACGAGCTGGAGCAGGCTTATAAATTATCAGAGAGGGAACTCTGGAAGTTCACATGTTTTCTGAAAGAAGCTGAGGGTCGAATGATTTTGGCAGCAGTTGAAGAGCTTCATGAGCACGGCCGACTTAAAGCTTGCATCCAGAACCTGCAGGACAGAATCCAGCTGACGGATTTAAAGGTAGCGGAAATCAAACAGATTCAAAAAGCTCTACAGAACCATGTAGGAGAGGTGAAAAACAATGAAAGCTTCGCTGTAGAAATGGATGAAGTTTATAAAGACACAGAACCCATCGGGGGTGGGAAGTGGTTGTGGTTTTTTTATGATGGAGCCCTCTGCTGCACCGTCTGTGAAGAAAACTGTCATTATCCTGGATGCACAGTCGCCAAGACACCAGAAGACTGTGAGGTGATAAAAGACGGTTTCTGTGCTGTTTGTACCAACAAGTGTCCCGTTTCAGCTCACGTGAAAGAAGAGTGGAGGTATGTGACCAAAACAAAAAGAGTTGAGATGACACTTCTGGATGTGAGGCAGAAGTACAAAAGGAATGAGACCAAAAGTGAGAACAATATTAGTCTTTCAGATCATCTGGAAGAGGAAATAAAACATCAGAAAGCAAAGAAGTCCCAGATCATTGATGAGATCTACAAACATGTTGTCAGACTGCAGCAGATTGACCTGAAGGATGATCCAGCACCCAAATATCTGGACTTACTGATAGAAAGTGGAGACACAGAGATGGTGCTGAGACTGGAGGGCCTGAGAAAACAAGATGGTCAAAATACTGAATGACCAGAGGAGCAGCTGGAAGGACAAGATCTGATCTGTTCATTTACTGCTGGCAAGTAAAACCATAACAAGTATTAATGTAATTCATGTTCCACTTTAACAAGTTAGCAGTCAAAAGTTTACAGTGGAAGAAATAGAAGAATCGCAAATATTACATGTCATGTCTCAATCTTCACTGAGATGGTTTTGCTGAAATCTAGTTTTCCTTAAAAAAAGTAAAATGTTTGAGGACAGTTAATTTTTAAATCACAAGCTGAAAGATTTTACAGCACATGTATCGAACAGAAAGAAGCAGAATAAGTTATTATGTGGTGAAGGTTTTAAATCCGCTGTCTTCTGTTTCCCACATTAGATCTCCTCCTGTTGGTTTAACCTTCTGAATAAGCTTCATGGTTTTTCCTGTTAGAAAGTTTCTGTTGGTTCTCAAACACAGAACATCACTAGGAATAAAATTATTGATTCATTTCAGGTAGAAAAGAAAGAATAATGTGAGTCCAGGTTGGACTCTTGGCTCACTCTGTGTTTCAACCAGAACAGGGTCTGTGCCTGTTGGTGGTAACGTTTTACATGAAACTGTTCTGAATGTTTAAATATTGCTTTCTGGTATAAAGTGAATGTAAATGTGCGTCTCTTATTGCCTGCCTTTGGACTGAGACTAAAATGCAGCCAGGATAATTATATTGGGGCTTGTGGCTTATGTGTCCGAGTTAAAAAAATAAAATGAATCTAAACACAACCTGAACTTATTACACCATTCCTGACACATGAAAAGATCCAAGAGCAAAAAGAGATGGAGATGACATTTTAATTCCAGAATATAATGCTATCATTACTGCTGCATTATAGATGTAACTTTGACTTAAAGCAAGAAACGTATGAATCAGTGAATAAGATAAAACTATAACAGTTTAGTTTAGTTATACATTTGAAAATTGTACCTGAACTTTCTTCAATAAATCACTTATGCAGCTGCGTCCCGACCAGAAGAGGGCGATGCTGCACTAAATCTGATTAACTATGGAAAAGGCCAGGAGGACCAGAGCGATGCCTCTGTAATAACATTAAGAATTAGATTTTTACAAATGACCTGAAACAGGAAGCGTCTACCACCGACTGGAAGATGTCCTGCATTACATCACAGGAAAAACTCAATGCAACCAAGAGGACGTCTGCAAGAGGAAGAGCAAAGGGCATAAACACGGGAACATTTGGAAAAGAGGAAAGAACTTGGAGTTTATTGTAAAGAAATCGCAGGAGCATATTACAAAAGCAAAATTTAACTGGTTTAGGTAATGTGTTTTTTACAACGTAAATTAAACTGGAAAATCAAGAATTAAAATGTTTTAAGTTTTTAGGAATGTGGTTAGATGAAAAACTGACATGAAAGATACACAGTCATAGTTTTGGACAAATGTATAAAAGCTTGAATTATAAAGAGCTGCTTAGTAGGATCAGCATTAAGGGTCATTTACGTTGGACTAATACGGTAAGCATTAGGCTTTGGGTGTAAGGTATTGGTTCAGCAGCAGACATTTTTAAAAATCTGGATCAGATTTTAAAATGACATACTTCCTTAAAAAGTATGAACATGTTGACCAGAAGGCATGAAGAGGTAGACTTTAGGTAATGTTTGGTCTGGTGTCAGAGCGTGTTTGCATGCGGTTGTGTCTGGCAGAGTGTTTGCCGTTCTGATGGGGACGAAGCTGCTGGACAGTCTGGATGAATCTGAAACGCTCCCAGAGGGAAGCAGTTCAAACAGTCCAACCAATGTACCCACCAGGTTCCTACCTTCACAAACGTTATTAAACGATGCTGTACTCCTATTTGGTCACACAATCAATATTTTTTACCATTTCCAAGGAACAACAACTTACCCTTTGGCTCAACATACTTATGGTATGTTTTCCTACTTGATTTCATGTAAACATTAAAGGGTGTATGATGTGCCAGAATAATGTCTCGGTTTCCCTTCAGACTGTAGATTTACACAAACAAAACAAATCCATTTCCTGCTGAGCAACATTTCCAAAAGCTGTCTGGATTTCCAAGAAACCTTCTGGATTTGACATAATGTTGATGTTACTGACAGACGGAAACTGTAAAACTCAGAGAAGAGTTTTTCCTGTTTAATCAACCAACCAGTTGAAGATCAGGGCGATGAACTCACCTGTTCATTTCAGTTTATCTCTATAGCACTAATTCACAGCAGATTTCACTGAGTTGTCAACTTGCAACAATGGGCTTGGACCCCGTTGAAAGTTGCTTGTAGTTCTAGTTAGGCTTTAATTTGACCATAACAAATTGGTCACATGATCAATTTGTTCCTCTGGGTCTCAGCAGTGAGGACCCAGAGGAAAGGCTTCGGGCCGTAACACCGCTGTATCGAGTTTAGACCTGCTGGCCGGCTGTATGCTATGCTAATAGTTATGCTATGCCTTTAGCATAACACAAAGCAGGAGTAGAATCATATAAAATTGCAACTTAACATTTTTGTTTTAAATTAATATTAACAGTGAATAAGTAGTTTTTAACATCAGTTTTGAGATTTTATGTAAAAAAGGTTATGATAAATATTAATCTATATTAATTGGCATAATCCTAAAAAAGTAAGAACCTATTTGAAGAGTTATTTTTCATGTTGTATCAACGTGTGTTATTCTGTTGAAGGAAACTGATCTGTACATCAGGGAGAACTGACTAGTAGTGCCTCCGTCTACCACAAGGGGGCAGTCATGGTTCTTCCTCCAGGCATTGAGAGTCACTGTGGTTATTCTGTCTCCCCTATTTTCAAGGGTGTAGCAACAACACTTTGCCTCCAGCACAGAGGGAACGACCAGCCTGGATATTATCAACTGTAGCTGACAGCCTGTAAATTATACTTTTATTTCCAGCTAGAAACCTCGGATGTCTCTCCTCCCTCCATTCTTTATGTTTGTGTCGCTGCAGGTATGACAGGTGGGGCGCCACTCCCCGAGACAAGAGGAAAGTAGCAATAAACCTTTTTACCACATAAAATGACAAAAATAACACACAATGACTCGGAAAAGTGACTTTAATGAGATTACTAGACTGGAAATAGTAACGAGTTATTTTAGTCATTCACTTATTTACGGATCTGTCGGGTTCTGATATGTGTCCATCCTCAGTGTTAAACTCTTTCCCGCCACTTCAGTTTCATCGAGATCCAGTAATTGATGAAGGAAGTTCTGGTCCAAAGATGACAACTTCTCTCTTGTCAGAATTTAAAAGCAGGAAAACCATCAAAGTCCCAGAGGAAATAAAGAAAAACTGTTCAACAGTTAGGAGGTTAAGCTCTTATTAAAATTAATATTTTTCTTTTATTAAGACTAGTCAACAGAAATATTCTTCTGTTGACTAGTCTTAGAAATGTGTTAATTGTTTCTGAATATGCCAGTTTTTGGTCAAATCTGAATAAAAAATGTGTTTTTAACGTGGCTGTTTTTGTTTCAGGCATTAGTGTGTTCTGGAAACTACGTACATTACTGCCAGGAGTTCGCATGCATACCACGATGTCTGGTGTAAAAACCCCTTGCAGGAAAAGGTGTTTGAGTAGAGGGTGATTTTGGCAGCGTGTACGGTATGTGTTCCTACTTTATTTAGTAGCTCAGTTCCCCCTACAGACAGCAGAGCTACAAAAACAAATCCATTTCCTGCTGAGCAACATTTTTAAAGGCCATCCAGATTTTCCAGTAGTGCTCTTTGTAAGTGGATGTTACTGAGAGACAGAAATAACATGAGAGAAAACAGTTTTATTCTGCTTTATCAATCAGATAAAATATTTTCCTTTATACACCCACAGTGAGCATTTGATTGGATCCAAGTCAGCAGATCTTGATTTGTTGTATTTTAAATACAGTAAACAGCAGCAACTAAAAATGAAGTCAATGCAGTGTCCTCTGCTGAAAAAGATGTGTGACCTTGTATTTGATACAATATAAGGAGCGTTTTCCTAACTATCAGTTGCTCAAAGAATAGTTTTAAATAAGCAATATGTTTTCTCTTTCATTTTCCTTTTAAATTAAAACTTTACCTTCTGGAACATGAGTTAAATCTGAGCCTTTTCTGTCCTGAGCTGTTTTTCAGTCAGGCATTTTTAAGATCAAGCCGTTTGTGTGAGATCATGTGACCGGTTGCTCCTCCTCCACTGCAGTATAAAGGCTGGTAGTTCAGCCCATCTTTGCTCTTCCTGGCTAATCCCCATCACAGGTAAGAGCGCAACAAATATCCTCTTCAAAAGATCATTTTAAACTCCTAAATAATGTCACACCAGTTTTCTGATATAATGGATGGTTAAACTCAAACACCAAGAGAGTCCTGATCATCTAGAGATCATTTCTTTCAGAAAGAAAACATGCTGATGTGTTTCTGTCTCCATCTTCAGATTCTTCATATAAAACTGCCATGGAGATCAACTGCAGAAACCTTCCTGATCTCAGAGGTATGGCTTTACGTCACATATTTCAAAGTACATTGTTATGTTGCAGCATGGACATTTTCTTTGAAATATATTTGCTTATGTCATTCACACATTTCTTCTCCTCTTGGTATTGCTTGCAGTTTAAACATACATTTTTAGATTTCATTTGATTTTGTCCTCCAAACTGTATTTCCAGGTTTAACACTTTAATAGTTTTGCATCCAAACATGATTAATGATTAAAAGTTTGGCTACAAGCTTTTCTCTGTGCGATTAAATACAATTTAATACATACTCAGTCCAAAGCACAAGGACAAAGACCTGCCTCAGCATAACAATAGCCACCAATGAAATGATATTCCACACATATAAAGATTAGCTCAACACTGCTACTTCCCACTGTCAGCAGTACACAGGCTAATGCTGCTGTTCCAATGAGGCTAACTGTGTTGTTTATTAATCTGATGTCTGATTTTTGTGTATTTTCTTGTTCTGCAAAACAAGAAGCTGGAAAACAGCAGTTATGCTCTATCTTTTAATCTTGTCATGTTTTAAAATGTAAATAAATATTAAAAACAATACAAGAGTGGAAAGTTTTCATTTAAAATAGACAATTTACTCAAACATTGACAATGTTGAAAGATTAAAAAAGAAACAAACTGTTTTGTTCTAAACTATAAAACATGCAGTTCTTCCTTAACAACTGGCACGTCTTCCTGCAGAACTGCCTGTCACACCTGAAGAGTAAAGACCCCAGCGACCTGTACAGGGTGACCACACCTGTAACCGGACGCCAGTCCCCCTCACCACTCCATTAAGGTGTTCAGATAATGGATGCAATATAGAAAAGCTATATATTTCCTCCACAGTGTTTGACTTTGAGGATGTTGCCCCTCTGGTCATCCTTAGCATGACTCTTTCTGCAAACATGTCAGGTTTTATTAATGACAGCCTGATTGTGGTGTCAACTAACCGGAGACCCTTCATAAGCCTTCTCTCTCTGAATCATGTAGGTCTTCATTACCAAATCTAATATAAGCCAGTACATTCTTCTAAGGGAAGAGGCTACAACATTTTAAGCCTCAGACCAAGATCTGAACATAGGGCCTGTTCGGTTGATTAACTGACTGTTACATATGAGGCACACAGGAAGTTAAATGTTCTGTAGGAGCCTGAAGATAAGAACTCAACCTTGATACACAAATCAATCTATGACTTTAAACAAATTTAGTGGACATACTGTTGATATTCTGTGTCAACATGAGAATTAAAAATGGTCATTTCATTCTCCATTAACCTGGAAAACTTTGGTTTCATGTTTTTACTTATTATCCAGGTTCCTAAACATCTGAGAGACCGTAGCTGGTTTCCACTGCAGGCTGCACAATGGACAGAAGGTGAGTACCACTAACCTACACAGCTACATTCTACTAGATAGGAACAAAATTAATCATATTTATATATTTTAAAAATTTACATTGAAATTATACTTAAAATATTTATATCTTATTTATGCCTTTTATGCGAGTCAGTAGAAAATTTCCATTGTAAGATATCAGACACCATTAGTTCCATTGCTCCCATTAAAGTGAGTGTTGTGTCTGGTAAGAAGAGACCTGTAGCAGCTGAACTCCACTCTACAGGGCCTGCAATGAAAAATTACTGAATATTCAAAATGGCCGATGGCGTTCTAGACGGTCGTCTTTCACTCATCCTATTGTTGGATGCGGACAAGGTGATAGACACCGCAAAGGTCTAATTTAGTGAACAAAGTGGCACTACTGGTTTGAAAGCAGAATAGATCAATGGTATTGATCGATGGTATTTGCTTTATGAGTGATCTGGAGAAGGCGCTGACCATCCAATATTCATTTTGATGAAAGACCAGGGTTGCAGGTAATGAAAATCAAAGGGGTAAATCAGAGGAGTTTTTCTCCATCCGTATTCCTGCATCTACAGGGGACCCTCTGGATTAACCCACACATTTACAGTGGCAACCAGTGAATGTGTTGCCACTGTAACACATTGGCAACACATCGTGTTACAGTTAAGGCGCACCCAGAACCCTCCAATGTTGGCCCAAATAAAGCAGACGTAAACAGAGTCCAGTCTGATGACATGGTTTGTTTATGAGCCGCTTTTTCACTCCCCAACATTACCTTGTTGGATCTTCTGACCTTGTAAGATCTTCCACAACCAGCTGCCAAGAGCAGACTTGTTTGTGTCTCCATCAGATATAGAATGAAATTTCTGTACGAACTCCTGAAAGGAGCAGTCAAAAACTGGGTATTTCTGAAAGGGGTCTTTGGCCTTACCAAGCCTTACCAGTTAAACCCAGGATATAAGAGATCTTGGCTTTATCAGATGGAAAGGAGTGTGGAGCATGGTTGAACACAAGGAAACAACAAAAATCCTCCAACTCAGCCCAACTCATCCAATAATTTCTCTGGATTAGAGGAAGTGACATCATGAAAAATAAGCCAAAGGTGAGCAGATGGGTCTGTGGCGACCTCTGGTGCAGTTGGGAAAGCTGGAGGTCTCCAAATGTTCTGAGGGAGTTAAGTAAGGAATAAATAACTCTGAGGATAACAGATTTATTATTATTTTTATTTTTAAAATCAATGAAAAAAATTGTTTGTCAGAAAAACGAACCTACTGACAATGTTCAATACATGCAATATATGTTTCTAAGCAAAGTCTAATTCCACAGGGCACCAAACCGCTCAGGATGTCCTGCCATCTACCAGAAGGAAACCACAAAAACTAACTTTGGGACAGTGACCAGAGTCACCGTTGGTAGAAAACAACTGAACAAACCAAATAAAACCATTTTACTTGTTGGTGAAAAAGGAGCAGGAAAGTCTGCTCTGATCAACGCTCTGTTCAACTACACCATGGGAGTGAAGTGGCAGGATAAGGTCTGGTATCAGATCATAGAAGATGGAGGTCAAAGTCCAACATCAGATGTCATCATGTATGAGATCTTTGATTCTAAGAATAAAACTTTGCCCTACTCTCTCACCATCGTTGACACGCCTGGTTATAGAGACACAGATGGACTTCGACATGATGTCATCATTAATCAAAAATTGTTTGATTTGTTTCGGTTAGAAGACGGGATCCAAGAGGTTCATGCGGTTGGTGTGGTGATGAAAGCAACAGAAACGAAAATGAGTGACCAACTGTCATACGTCTCTGATTCAGTGATGTCTCTGTTTGGAAAAAGCTTGGAGAAAAACACAGTGGCACTCGTTACTCACTCAGATAGAACAACACCTAGCATTTCTCTCAAGGGTCTTCAGGCTGGAGGAAGTCAATGTCCTTACTTCATATTCAATAATCGTCAGTATGAGGCCCGGACAGAGAAAACTAGCACAGATCTGGAAGAAGCATGGAGACTGACAGAGAGGGGAATGAGCCAGTTCACAGCTTTTCTTCAAAAGGTCTCAGCTCAGCAGCTGCAGGTAACAGTCAGCTTTAACTCATTCATCAGACTGACAGCCTCCATCCAAAACCTGCAAGAGAAAATCAAACTAACTGAACTGAAACAGAAAGAAATCAAACAGATTCAAGAAGCTATGAAGAAACACAAAGAAGAGGCGAAGTTTAACAAGAAATTAATTGTGGAGGTAGACGAAGCCTACAAAGATAAAGAACTTATTGAAGGTGAGACGTCATTCTTTAAATCAGCTGTCTGCTGCACCGTCTGTGAGGAGAACTGCCACTATCCTGGATGTACGATGGCCCTGAGCCCTGAAGAGTGTGAGGTCATGCATTTAACATCCTGCACCATTTGTTCTGGGAGATGTTCTGCATCAAAACATGTTAAAGGCAACTGGAGGTATGTGACCAAGACAAGAAAAGTTCAGAGAACCAAGGAGGAATTAAAACAAAGATATTTCAAGAGTAATTCAGACACAAAGGAGACAAAACTTACAGAAGCTCTAGTACAGGAAATGGAACAACTGAACAGAAAGAAGGGAACTTGGATAGAAAAGTCGTATCAATGTGCCATCAGATTGGATCCAACTCTCCTCAAAGTGAATTCAGTTTCCACATACATCAATTTGGACTTCCTGATCAAGAAGATAAAGGATGACGGAAACACAGAGAAGGTCCATAAATTAGAAATGATAGACAGCCAGATGGATGGAGGAGCCAAATCAGTCATCGGATGCAAGTAGGTCCAGCCAACATTTATTAAGATTTTATTTCAGAACATGTTTAACTGAGCAGCTTTATCCTTCACAAGATCCTTACTGTCTGTTAACAGAAAACAGCATGGTTAAGATTAGTGCTCACATTTTAGCTTTTTAACATGTAAAAATGTTCTATTGTCTGAAAAGCATGTTTAATTGTAGGTTATTGTTAACGTTAAACATTTCCAGTCAATCCCATTAGTAACAAAAAACACTTGTGTCTGTTTGCTGTCTAATCCAATCCCTTAGGTAGATTACAGGCATATCTAGAGGACATTAAAATCTGGATGACTAAACTTTGTTCCGTTGAATTTGGACAAGACAGAAGTTGTTGTTTTTGGATGAGAGCTTTGGAAAAATAATTTGCTTAGTCAATCATTTGATCTGGATGGCAATAAATTTACTCTGTTGGGAACATCTGGACCAACCAGATCTCTGATTGAAGTAATGATCAAAGTCTTCATATGTGAGGAGGAGAATCTGAGTTTATAATCTGGGTTTAACAGGGAGCCATGAAGGGAAGCTAAAATATGAAAAATATGATCTCTGTTTATAATTTTCATCAGAACTCTTGCTGATGAAACCGTCAGCATTTTGGATCAGCTGACGGTTTTTAACTGTATTTGGTGGATTTCCTCAATCCAAAGTTCATCAGCATATTTCAACACTTCACACATATCACCTTAGAAATAGAGCAGGACTTTATATCTTCCATAAAAGAATATATAAAGCATCTAAGATCAATATCTTAGATGCATCTTGCTTTATTTTCTGATTCTGGCTGATGTTTTAGAGAGATTTGGGTTTTAACTGACTCTAGGATTACATGGCATTTTAACTTTAGTTTGTAAAATTGTCTATTTGTTTAGTTTTAATTACTTTAGCACGAGTCTTTTTCTTTCCATTACCAACATGTTAAAATGTAAAAGTTGGGAAAAGGCAAGACTGAAGATTTATCTCTGAATGTTTTCCATCAAATTAATATCTTTATCTCAGAAAGCTAACCTTAATTTCTGTGTTTTTTGTACAGGGTTGACAGCACATCCATACAACATATAATCTCTAACAGTGATGTCATCAGCTCAGAAACTCTGGTTATCTACCAGCTTAAAACAAGAAAAGAGACTGCTGAGACCCTGACCAGAGTGACCTTTGGTAAGAAAAAACAGAACAAGCCAAATAAAACCATCCTGCTTGTTGGTGAAACAGGAGCAGGGAAATCTACTCTGATAAACGCCCTGGTCAACTACGCCATGGGAGTGACATTTGAAGATAAAGTCTGGTTTCAGATCATAGAAGATGAGAACAGAAGTCAGACAGAAAGCCAGACATCAGATGTGATTGTGTACCAGCTCTTTGGTTTTGAAGGTAAAACTCTGCCCTTCTCTCTGACCATCATCGATACTCCTGGATATGGAGACACTAGAGGGATTGAACATGATGTCATTGTCAGTGAAAGATTATTTGAATTGTTTCGATCAGAAAATGGTATTCACGAACTTCATGCGGTGGGTCTGGTGGTGAAGTCGAGCGTGAATCGTCTGAGTGACCGACTGAAGTACATCTTTGATTCAGTGATGTCTCAGTTTGGAAAAGACATTGAGAAAAACATTGTAGCTCTGGTCACTCACTCCAATGGAAGAAGACCAAAGGACTTGCTTCAAGCTCTCAATGCTGCCAAGATTAAATGTGCCAGAGATGAGAAGGAGCAACCTGTTTACTTCCTTTTCAATAACTGCCGATATAAAGAACGGACGGAGGGAGAGTTTCTTGAAAGTGCTGACAAAATAGCAATGAAAGGTCTGAGTGGCTTTACTGCCTTTCTGGAAAAAACTGCACCTCAAAAACTAGACATGACTTTAGATGTTCTCAATGAACGGATCAGATTGTCCGCCTGCATCCAGAACCTGGAGGAAAGAATCCGTCTGTCTGAGCTGAAAGAGGCAGAAATTAAACAGATTAAAGAAGCTCTGGAGATACATGAAGAAAAGAAGCAGAAGAATGAGAAGTTTGCTGTAGAAATTCATGAAGCATACAAAGAAAAAGAAGAAATTGAAGGAGAGATGTGGTTGATGACTTTAATTAAAGGAGCAGTCTGCTGTACTGTCTGTGAGGAAAACTGTCACTATTCGGGGTGTACTAAACTCCCCAAAGACTGCGAGGTGATGAAAGATGGCCGCTGCACTGTTTGCTCTTTAAAATGTCCCGTAGCTACTCACGTGAAAGGAAAGTGGAGATATGTGACAAAAACGAGGAAAGTTCAGAGGAATATGGAAGACATAAGGAAAAGATCAAAAATACAAAGACATTTGAACTTTTTAGAAAGTATTAAGAGTGAAATCACAGACCTGAAAGCAGAGAAATCTAATTTGCTTGAAGAGAGCTTCCAACATGTTGTCAATCTGGAGCAGATTGCTCTCAAAGTTAATTCTGTGTCCACATTTGTCCACTTGGACTTCTTGATTGATAAGATGAAAGAAAATGGAGACACAGAGAAGGCCCAAAAGCTAGAGGAAATAAAGAAAAAGGGAGATGAAGGAACTGGTTCCATATTGAAGTACATATGGGGTAAAATAAAAATAAAGTGAAAGAAGAGCTAAACAGTCATCTGGGACTCTGATTTGATGTCTGCATTATATTTTTCAAGTCTCTGGATCAAATTAGCCACAAAATGGAAACTGATACATAAAACTGTCAGGAAAACCTTCATTAGGCCATTTCTAATAAGTCATTACGGGTTTATGGTTGTAATCTGATCCACTACAATGTCAGTAAAATACGAGATGTGTGGATTGCCAAATAGTTTTTCTTTCTATTTTTCACCTCTATGGGTAGGTTTTATGTTTCTACATGCATGTGTACACACTCAGGATGGTTAAGTCTGCCTTTAAAGTTGCCAGAAAAATAATTAGTTTGACTCCATTGTGTGTCAAGTGTCAGGTTTGGTGGGGAGGATTCTGATGTGGGGAGCCCACTTCCCCTGTGAATGAACTTGACTTGCAAAGGAGCATGAACTCAAGAAAGCTATTACGAGGAAAAGAGGACCGGTGGGCCCCCTTGCCATGAACAATGGACCGGAATAATAGAAGAAATCTGCATTATGGAAAAATTGACATCGTTTGAGACTGCAGAAAGCACAAATGGAAGATGTTGTTTTCCATTTATGCTAAATTTATCGAATTGTAATTTCCACCAATTTAGTTTTCTTCTTTGGGTAGTTAGAATATATTTAAGATAGTTTAGAACCAAAATTTGTAATTAATTTTTAGATTTGGGATTGTTTAGATTGCGTTGCTAATTGTTAGACCCTCCCATTAATTTGAGTAATTAAGAACACCGGGTGCTTGGTGGAGGTTTGTTGTTTGGTAAATGTCTGGTGTGTTGACAGGAGGTTTTATAAATTATTTATTTTACCACATTTTAGAGCTTCAAATGTCAAATTGAGATTAATTTTTGTTTCCGACTATGTTGCAAGACATTTTTTGTAATTATTTTGTCTCTATTTTTGCAATAAATAAATCATGTACATTTTTACAAAACAATCAAGTGGGAAGTGCGTGCAAATCAAACCACCTGTTACCACCAACGGCCTTTGTTTGAAATTTTGGGTTTTGGATCATAGAAGGCCGCGACAGAAGAAAAGTGGACAAATCAGGAAAAGTACTTCTGATGGGAAAAAGGTCAAAGTTTTATGTTATGTAATGTTGAATGTGAATTGTCCATATATGTTATGAAAAACGCTAATAAAGGTCTTGTTCCAAAAGTTCGGTGGTGTGAATTCGTGACTGTGGTACCGTGGAAGGTTCTGTAGTTGTCAGGATCTGTGTTTTCTGTGTTCATTTAGAGTGTTTTGTGTCCTTGAGTCTCTTCGTTGTCCTGTCCTCCCCTTGATTGTTCCCAGGTGTGTCTCGTTCTGTGATTACCCTCCCGTGTATTTAACTCCACCTGTCTTCCTTGTTCCTGGTCGGGTCCTCGTCAATGTTAGCTTCTTCGTCGTCAGTGTTTCCATGTACCTGCTGTTCGTTGTTTGGACTAAGTTTTCTTCAATTAAAATTCGTCATTCATCATACCTGGGTCCGCTGCCTCTGCCTCACCACCTCACACCCGCACTTCATGACAGTAGTGGTTAACCCGTAGTTCAGTTTGTAGTTCTAAGGTAAACAGTTTAAAATTTACGAATGTCCTGCTGCTTTCTGACCACAGTCAGTTGGGCAAAACTCAATAACTGAAAATGAAACCATGAAAGAAAAGCCTGTTCCAGAGAATCACTTCACAGGAGTATAAACCACAGGCAGCAGTGAAATGACCCACTGGATGCTGCTGAGTGGAAGGCATTATGTCTTAGTACATGCGCCATTGACATATTGTGGGAATAAACAAATTAACTTTTTAGTTAGCAGTGCAAACTGCTGATAAGAAGCATGAAAGCTGTGAATGTAAATCAGGAAAAGTATTTCTCAAATTGCTTGTTGTTCAACACTGAATAAGTGTCATGTTGATTATAAACATCTAAATTACAGTTATTTTTAACTGAATACATGCGCTCACGCCACATGGCACAAATAAAACCGACATATTATTTTTGGCTCTAGTGTCCTTTATTTGAAGTGCTCAGACAGGGAAGTGGGTAATGAGAGAGAGGGAAGACAAAGGTCAGCAGGCCGGGACTCAAACCCGCCTGATGGCTCGAGCTTCATCACAGCTCTGTGTGGTGAAGTGTTGCTTTGAATGTCAGGAGGTAGGACTTTCTGAGGTTAATGTATCTAGAAGGAAAATACAAATATAACTTTCGGTACAGGGAAGTAAAATTTTATCAAGAGCTTTGCAGCTCAAATTGAGAATAAAAGCAGCAAGGTAGCCATGTCTAAAAATGGTTCAGTTCAATCAATCTATCAGGCTGATTTGTTTAGTCCAGTCCTCGAGAGCTACCGTCCTGCAACTTTCAGATGCATCCCTGCTCCAACACACCTGAACCAAATGAATGGCTCGTTAGCGGGTCTGTTCAGAGCTGATCCCGGTCCGTCGGGGTAAGGATGCTTCTAACAGTTGCAGGATGGTAGCTCTCGAGGACCGGAGCGCCCCTGGTTTAGTACGTTTCAGGAACAAGTCAGTTCAAAGTGCTTTACATGACACAAACAAATAAAGAAGTCAGAAAAACAGTCAATAATTGAGAAACAAGTCAAAAACATTATATTGTCATGAGCGCCATCATCAAGATCATCAGTTTGACTCCTCTGATAATCTATCAATCAATCAATCAATCAATCAATCAATCAATCAATTCACTTTATTTCGGTAAATTGTCAACATTAAACATAGTAAACAAAAAATAACAATAAACAAACCCATAATTTACCAAACAACGAACAGGCTGAAGCCAAAGCTTATTCTTCACACCTTATCTCTTCTTTTCTCTTCTTCTGTTCTCAACAGCTTCATCTTTACAACTAGGGATGGGAATGCAGAACCGGTTCTTGTAGAACCCGCTCGACACATCTTACGGTTAATGTAACGTGTGACATATTTGCTCCAAATATGTTTTACAAAACACAAACAGAAACAAACCAAGGCCAGTTGCAACATGTTCAGATCTACAGTCCTAATAAAAAAGGACATTCTTTCAGCATCCTCAAACAGCTCACCACACAGCGTGCAACCGATGTGTATGAATGGAAAGTGTTTGACATGTTGCTTAGCAACAGCAGAGACTCTGCAGGGGGCGGAGCTCCCAGCACAGCTTCTCCTGTACGAATGGCCCAGGTACCGTTAAATTCCTGTGCATCCTGGTTACTGAGTTAATGTATCTCCATCTCACATTAACATTGTGTCAGGTTTAAACACCTATTGAGACAAATTAAACAAACACAAGAAAGACAAGAGAGTTAGATTCTTTTGTCCTGGTGAGGAGAACAGCCACAGATGTTTTCAGTCTCACATCTCTTCGTTCTGAAAACATCTGTGTCCGTTCTCCCTTTCTATTGCTGTTAGGATCCCTGTTACAGAGAGCGTCTCAAAGGGGCGGGGAAAACACTTCAGTCACATGATTGCAAGGCAAATGCTAGTCACTAACAAAACACATGGTATCTACACACTAGATTATTCTGTTCCAGACACAGGATAACACAAAGCAAGTTGTACGTCTTCATGGCAACAGTTTTATATCTAACAGGTCAAGGATGCAGAGGTTTCTGCTGAGCGATAATCTGTTGGAAACAGTTTCTCTGCTCTTCCTCAGAGGCCTTCTGAGAAAGGAATCACAGTAATTCAACAACACAGAAACTTTCTTTATGCTAAGATGAAACAAATAAAGGCATATAAGACAAAAACATTATAAAGGCACATGAAACAACAAATATTTGATAATAATATATATAATTTACCTAACAGATTTACAGTCAATAAATTAAAATATATTTTCAGACGGGGCTCATTTATTATACTAAAGACAAAACCTGTTGATGCGCAGAAAGTTGCAGTTCATGTTAAAATGTTCATTTGCCAGAGGGATATTTATTGTTTAAGCAAGTTTTAATTTTGTTTGAATCAAATACAACTTAGTGCATATTTTGAATTAAAGTTTATTTCATAATTCAATGAGAATCAATAAGAAAATCAATAAAGAGTCAAATCGATAAGCAAGATCTATAATAGAATCGATAGCTATAAATCTATATCTACAACAATTCTGTCCTGTATTTCTTATAATTAAATGTAACATAATTAATATATTATCGTCCAGTGATGTACTGGCAACATGTCCAGGGTCAACATATCCTTGCCCCTCCAACACTGGCTGTTGGAGGGGCAAGGATATGTTAGATGATGGATGGAAGGATGTATAATACATTTTAAACTAAAACATTCTTTAAATAAATATAATTCCTTCCACCAGAAAATGCAGTGAAGAAGAAACACCTGTTGCTCAGGAATGGTGGGAGAAAAACGCCAAGGGTTCAGTTTCCTATCATCACCACATGCATCTGGTCTCTCCTCCACACCTGCAGCCTGTTAGCTCCTCAGTCGTTAAACCTTCTCCTGCTCAGCCGCCTTGCTGGTTCCTCCCATTATGCCCCATTAGATGCTGGTCCCGGGTCACGCGTCGTTCCTGGTGTTTTTAATCAGTTATGCAGCTGCTGATTATGAGATTCTTATACTGAATTTTTAATTTGTTTGTATTGCAGTTAGTTGTTGAGTGTTAAATGGTTTCTAAACATTTTTTAACTGTTACTCTTTTGCCAACCATTTTTATGGAAGAATTTCCTAACTTGTATGTATAATTATATTTATTGTACATTGAGGGACTACAAATAAAAAGAAATGTGGCTACTCCTGGCATCCTTTGTAATATGCATTGTTCCTTCTAAAATAAAGAACTAAGTTCAGATCTTGTACATGAGTCATTTTCTGCCAGCAAGTCTTTAATACTGAAACTGAGACATTCCCTCGTCTTCTACCTCAGCTACCTATACAGTTTATAACAACTGCAATTTGCTGGCCTTGAATTTTATTTGCAAGTTCTTCTTTGCCAAGTCCAGTTAGCTGCACTCCATTACATATTTTAATTTTTTTTCAATACAATGATGAGAAGCATTGCTTGTAAAATACCAGTAACTTAAAAAATATAAAATAAAATTAAGAAAAGTCAGAATAAAAACGTCCTCCAGCAATGCTGAATTTGAGCTTCAGGATTTCAGAACATTTCAGCAGCAGTACAAATCGTTATTCCAGATTATCGCAGCGTTTTGTGTATTGATGCTCTGCAAGAACACTATTGGATTTGCATTTAATTACACAGTACATGCAATTGTGTTTGCTCACTCAATTTAGTAGTTATTATTTGTTCTTTTTAAATGGGATGATCATAAAGATAATTATGAAAAATTAACAGTTTTTAACACTATATAAATTCTATTATAACCTTTCTAATAATAACTTATTAAAAAGGCTAATAATTATTGCTCCTCTTCACAATGAACAAGATGCTAACTGTTTATGTGACAGATTTTAACCGCCACATAAACAGTTAGAAGAAAAGGTTTGATTGCTGTGATTACAGTAACAATTTCATTTCTGAAAACATGTTTTCTTCAACATGTCTGCTTTTCAGTCTATCATCAAAGTTCCCATACTTGGATAGAGAGAAAGGAGGTTTGACAGCTTGAATGATACTTGATCTTATCTGAACAGGGAGTGGTGCTTGAGTGTGTTGACATGTTGGTTTCTCTTTCTCTTGTCTGTGGAATTACAAAACCAAATCCATTTCCTGCTGAGCAACATTTTTAAAAGCTGACCAGATTTTCATGAAATGCTGCTTTGACTTTCTGTAAATGTTTCTGAGAAGGAAACAACAGAGAAAAGTCAGCTTGCTTCTGCTTCATCAATCAAACCAAAACACTTTCTCTATCCTCACCTCATGAACAAGACCCTGAGATACGTCACTGTCCAGACTCAGACCAGGCTGCCGCTTTGAGACAGAGTCATAAAAATTCACCTTTAAGCCAGAGAAAAGAAAGTGTCTTTGGAACTGGTATGATGTGTGAGCGGAGAAATCAAGGACAGAAAAGGAATATGAGAGAGCAGCGAGTCAGAGGTAAACAGAAGCTGTAAAAGATTATTTTAGTAATCAAGTAATCTTTTGATTATCATAGCAATTAATCGAGTAATCGAATTAAAAAAAATTATAAAATAAAATGTTGGTAAATATTGCAGCAGTATTACTATCAGATATCAACATTGACCCAATTTTTGATTTCAGCGTGCCTAACAATAACTTTTCTGTAGTTTAGAAAATTAACTTGTAACAACAACAGTTCATTTTCTAAGTTAACCTGAAGAAAAGTTACACAAAAGTCTGAAATTATAATGAATTTAGTAGAGCCAGGCACACTGACATTTATAAAAATGTCTATCCTCCAGTTTCTAGTTTATTTTTTCATCTTCAGTCAATTTAATACATGAACTCCCACTGTGTCCAGCCATTAATGGCTTTATTTCCATGTGAACGATGGGATTTGGCTCCTTCATCAAACAGAAACTCATCTACCAGCTACGTACCGCCATGACGCGCTAAAGCACCCTGCTGTATTCAGTCTGCAACAGCGCAATGTCACCTTTATTTTCCAGTTTGTCTGTGAAGTTACATTTACATTAAGCATCAACTAGACCACAGCTGCCTGCTGTGTTCAGTCTACCTGCTCACCTGTATAAACACACCTGCTGCGCTGTTCCCAGCTGTTTGCTCTGAACACCGGCCACCAGGCAGCAGCTCCAGGAGGAGAAAGGCTGCCGTACTCCAGGCATCGCTCTAGTCATTTTAAGGATACTTATTGGTCCCCCAAAAACCAATAAAAACCCAGACATTATCATAATTCAATGGAACACCCCCATTTTACCTGGACCAAACTCGAAAATTGGACGTTGTGCTGCAAACACTTGGCACTCCTCAACAACTCAGAGGTGGAAGTGATGCACAGAGTAAGGAACATCTTGTTTCACAAAGTTTCTGTATTCTTGGAGAGGTGGACGACAAACAGACTCAAAGATGTTTCATTTGTAAACAAGTCCTGTTCCTCTTTCTTGCTTGTCAAAGTTGAAAATACTTTGGTCAAAGCTGCCATGTGGTGTGAATGAAAAAAATACACAACTGTCAAATGTCAAATGGAGAAACTTATATAATAGAAGCAACTACTGTAGTTGCATTGTTTCAACTAAACTGCAAAACAGCGCCCCCTAGGGACCTGTTTGTTTAAGCTTTTGCATTTGCACTTGTGTTTTTTCAGCCTTAATCCACGTACATCTTTACCACAAGTGACGTGTTTTAAGATGTTCATTATGCATTTTGAGGGAAGTTCATCCCCCAAAAAGACAAATAATTTACTACAAGAATAATAAACATTTGTTTTTCAATAGGCTTACATTTAATCTGTATTATTCAAGTCTACTGTAAACTGTGAATCAGGGAGTTAAAATACTACATATGCTTTTCATAATTTATTAATACAATTTTTAAACAAAAGCTAATAAAACAGAAAGTTTTCTGTTGTGCTTCTAAATGAATTATCAGCAGTAATTAAATGTAAATGAATCTCCAAGTCTTTCTTAATTAACAAACAAGTTAAAAAGTCTATTATTCTATTATTTTATGCCCTTTCATTACGTGCCTGGTTGCTGTTTGTCGTGTTTTAACTTCAGGAAATGTTTCAGGGAATGTTTCAGGGAATGTTGTCGGTCTCTTCAGCCAAATATTTCATTTCATGATGAGTTTGTCAGAAACCATGTGATCAGTGTTTTCTCCTCCCTGCCAGTATAAAAACTCGGCGCACTGACTAATCTTAGATCTGCCGTCTCACCCTCCCTGAGCTTCACAAGGACTCTGGGTAATTTACACACAGGTAGGCTCAGATTTTAATTAGGATTAGTTTAGCTAAATGGCATAAGAAACAACAGAATATTCACACAAATAGCATGATTCAGAAAAACTAGGACATTTTGAGGCTACTAATTTGCTTTTTCATCATTTGTAATTTAACAATTTTAAATGAGAGTTTAATAATCAAAGAACTCCTGTATTTACTAATAAACACATTTGTATCAAAATGGTATTTTATTAATGTCACAGTGACAGACATCAATAAATGTCTAATATTTTGCAATTGCAGTAGAAATGAATGAAAACAGCAGCTACACCTTTTTGATTTTTCTTCTTAGACACTGAGTCGTGTTTCAACATCGCCGTTGTGAACAACGTCCGCACAATGGAAAGATCGTGAGTAACTTATTTGCTCTTAACATCTGAAAGCAAATCAAAGTAATGTCGAGTAATGTCTGACAAAATTACTAGTAGACATTTTAACATGTGATAAGAGATTTTTCGTTTGCTGTGGAACATTAACTTTAATGATTTTGTGACAGAAACTCTTATTCAAAGCACAGATCCTTTCAGATAAACATCTTTCAGCTGATGTTAGAAATTGTTCACAGAACGTTTTAACCAAAGATAACAAAAAGCACAAAGATGAAAAGATGGATAAATAAATCTTGTGAAACAGTGCTGGGTAGTTTTCCCATAACCCAAATGATTGGCTACTAAACTAAGACAGACCATCACCTGTTGCACTCATCGGCTCTGCTTCTCAGGTTAGGGTAATTACGGTGCTCACTTTGATGATCTCATTACTAATAAAGTGCAGGACGTACATGTAAAGGTAAAGGTAGTTTTATTTACATAGCACATTTTCAGCAACAAGGCAATACAAAGTGCTTTACAGGAATTAAAAGGAAATACAAACAAAATAAGAAACCAAAAGAAGAAAAAGCTAATAATGTTGATCCAAAGTAAATAAACTGGATTCTCCTGTTCCCTGCCCTGAGCAAGAGAGGAAACTGACTTATGAAAAACTGCAGCCCTGAGTCAAGCTGCAGATGAATACAGCTCCCCGTCTGTCCAGGCGTGGGCTCATTTCGTTTGTTTTGTGTAATTGCACAGTGTCACCACAAGATGGCACAAACAACCATCACTCATGGATTTTTCCACAATAAAAGCCTGTTGAAGTCACAGAGTATCACAAAAAACAAATGCTTATTTTGTTAAAATTCAAACATTAGGACTTTGTAATGTAAATTTAAAATTTTATTTAAATTGCACTTTTCAAACAGATGAGTTTCACTTAAAACATATCTGTCTGAAAAGGGTTTAACAGGATTTTTTAAAAATAATGGAGTCAAACAGCAGTTGGATTCTGATTGGAAAAAAAATTAGTTTGCAAATTGGACAGTTTGTAACTCCGGGTTGCCAGACTAATGTCATGTTACTATCTCACTCTAATTTCTTAGAGCGAGGTACATACATAGTATATACTGTATGTACTGTATATATATATATATACAGTATATATATATGTATAGGTGTGTGTGTGTGTGTGTGTGTAGTCAAGTTAAGATTATTACCCTCCTCCATGAAATTTAAAGTTTTCCTGTTTAAGTTTTGATCTTAAACAGGTCATCGACTTTTCAATACCGCTTTTCCAAACATAGTTTTATTTTGGATGCTTGCATAACTACCAGAGTCAAATGATCACCCCTCTGATGCTAACAGTCAATTGTGTATCTTTTTTTTCTGGGTAAGAGCAAGCTGTCCTTTATTGTAGTTTGTATCAAGTCTTTACTGCCTCTCCTGAGGAATCCCAGCCCATTCTTCTTTGGCAAATCGCTAACACTTTATCTGAAGCAGTGTACATAAGACTGACATGACGCTGTCATAAACATGAAGGAGTCTTCATGGATATTTTTGACTGTTTTCATTAAATGTCCTTCAGTCAATAATGATATGCTTAATGCAAAGTTGACATTGTTTAAAATATCTTTGTTACATTAGCCAAGACAAATCATCTTTGTCAAACAGCCATATGCTGAGTAACGCAGATGTGCAATAACGTTTAAGAATCTACAGGTTTCTCTAACCAACTGAAAATAGCAGTAAAAAATATAGCAATGTAACATTACCGTCTATAAAGTAGTTTCAAATCTACAAATTTATAAACAAACTTGAAAAAACAGGCTAGTTCAAAGATCAGAGTCTTGACTGAACTGCCTTTTGCTCCAAGACGTGAGCATCGTCATTCTTTTGTCCTGCTTTAAAGAAGCATCCTCCTTGGTGCCATTTACCTGGAAGTCTGATGACATCACAATACTTGATCTGAATATCTTTTCCAAGCAGACATCTTAAGGCCCCCACATACTGTGGCGTACTTCTGTCCGCGCAAGGATACATTTTTATGACCACATATCCGTGGAAACAGTGTTCACATCAAACTGGTTTTCATGTGACACCGGGCTGATAAATTTGAGAATAGGGGTTACATGATTGTCTTAAAGTTGACATCAACACGATAAAAGTCGATATAGAGTTGTCGCGGTGACGTAATGGAAACGAAACCAACAATGCTTCACAGTAACAGGCTATATCAGCAATATATGTGCAAATATTGACATGGCGTATTATGCAGAACTATAAGAACAAAAAACAGGACATCATCCCAGACTTCTTCATCAGCAGCGGAGCAGAGATGGTCCGATATGTTGAGTCTGATCTTTTTTTTCTGAACAATGGCAATGAAAGGATGAGTGGGAAAGCTCATTTTGGATTGCTGCACAAACTATAATGCCGACCACAATTGTGCTCTTGGCACATATTAAACCAGGTTTATTATGAAGTGATCCCGTTGGATTACAGCTAAATTCAGCGCAGCCTCCTGCTGCTCCTCTGTCCCGATCTGCAGTAGGATGCTGCGCTGCTCTGGGTAGCAGTTCACGTCTTTGCAGGATGACATGTGACTGTAATTCTCTGTCCCGCACTGACTGGTGTGTTCAGGCTTCCCAGATGGAGAAGAAACAGAACTAGGCGCCCAAATAGCTCATCAAACTCGCTAGTTCTCACTAGAATTGTATGAAATAAAGGGATTTGTCACGAGAGAATTTTAGGTAATCAGTATGCTTGAGTATGAAGACCCAACCGTCCATGGACAGTATGCTCGGAGTCCGCGCAGTTCATAGAATGCACACAGTATGCCTGAGTATGTGAAGGCCTTTAGTTTGCTCTCTTATTTGTGCTCTAGGACTAAATAAGTTACCTGAGTAACCAGTGTCTGTTTGACAGCTGAAATCAATTATACCCAGAAAAATTTGTAAAATCTTTATATTCTTGATACGCACTTGAGTGCAACACAAGCATACATGCGCTCACCAAAATGAACAAGAAGCTTTTCTTGACAAACTTGTGTAAATAGTTCTATTACTAAAATAAACTTTCTAATACCAAAGTAGTGAAGTCCTCCTATATCCTACATAACACGTCTCCAACTCTAGTCCTCAAGGTGTAATGTCCTGCAGGTTTTAGATGCATCCCGGCTACAACACAGTTTAATCAAATGATTGAAACCCCTCTTCAGTATGCCATCAACATTGGGAAATGCCTGGAAATGAGCGATTCATTTGATTCATGTGTGTTGGACTAGGGTGGCATCTAAAACTTTGTCGACTGTAAATTTTGAGGACAAGGGTTAGAGACCCCTGTCCTACAGAGTACAGTATGCAAACCTCCATGAAGCTTCAAAATGAACCCATCAGCACAGAGTATGCTATCAGAGGACTCATCTTTACTTCTGCTTGTCACCAGTGTGATATAAAAGAAATTATTCATAGTTAAGAATGAGATTAACTACAAGCATGTGCCTCTTGAAGTGCTACACAGCCATTGAGCTACATGCTAAGACATAGTGACATTAAAATTGGAGAAGAAACTGAAGGTTAAAGAAAGCTCTTTCCAGTGCACAGGAACTGATGCTGGCAGTGGATATCATAAATGCAGTTAATACTTTTAGAAGTGGGAAAGTGTTTGTCTTGGTTTGGTGAGTCACTTTCACATAGCAATCTGATCTATACCGATCTTAATAAATTGCATCTGTTCTGTGTTTTCATGGCTTCTACTTTACAAATACGACCATAAATTATAAAATATTTTATAGCAAAAAATTTTGTCAACTAGTGACTTAGTATATTTAGTATCAAGTTAATCAGCAAATGTATAAGTAACATATGCTTCCACTGAAAAAGAGCCAGATTTACATAAGGTACTCAATGTCCTCTAAAACAAAATCTGCACCAACCATAAATATTTCTAAGATTACCATTAAGCCCAGTCATTCACACCATTAGCAGATTTAGATTCAATATTATTTTCATTAAATCAAGAACTTTGTTTTTCAGAGAAAATGAGACAGGGTTCTCATAAACAAAAGTTGAAAACCAGTGTAAATTTTGGAAAACAATTGTCTATTTTTATTTATCCTCCATTGAAAGAAATGCATTGAAAAAGTTATCCATAATAATATATGGGAAAATCATTGGCATTACAGCAGTAAAACCATTCTTCCAACAGTTGAGCAACTCTCTGCATCTTGGCCCTTGTGATGGTTTATCTTTTTGTTGAGTTTCAAGTCTTTCAGGACAGAAGGCCTCATTGCCACCACACCAAACTTTACCTCACTACATATTCAGGTCATGACTCTGACTTAACCATTTCAGGACATTATGACTTCCTTTCAGAAAAAAATCTGATGGTCAAATTAAAAGACTAAATCTGCCAGGGGTATGAATAATTTTGGGCCTATTATCTACACATCTTATATCTTCAAAGGGTAAATTATGGATTTTTTCTACAGGAATTTCTCCACCAAATACAAGGAGGTCATCTCTAAAAGTCTTCTGATCCAACAAGGATTTCCTGCTATCTACCAGCTAAAGCTAAAAAAGGAGGAGACTGGACCTGTGACAAAAGTAACCTTCGGTAAAATAAACATCAACAAGATAAACAAAACTATCTTACTTGTTGGAGAATCAGGGGCTGGAAAATCAACCCTGATCAACACTATGGTCAACTACGCCATGGGAGTCAAGTGGGAGGATAAAATCTGGTTTCAGATTGTAGAGGAGGACGGGAGCAGTCAGTCTGACAGTCAGACATCAGACGTGATCGTGTACGAGATTTTTGGTTTTGAAGATAAAACTATGCCGTTCTCCCTGACCATCATCGATACTCCTGGATTTGGAGACACCAGAGGATTTGAATATGACACAATTGTTAGTCACAGATTGTTTGACTTGTTTCGATCAGAAGATGGAGTTTATGAGATTCATGCAGTGGGTTTGGTGATGAAGGCTACAGATAATCGTGTTAATGACAGATTATCGTATGTCCTGAACTCAGTGATGTCTCTTTTTGGAAGAAACCTAGAGAACAACATTGTTGCTCTTCTCACTCACTCAGATGGACAGAGACCCAGAAATGCCATTGAAGCCCTTGAACAAACAAAAATTAAATGTGCCAAAACTGAAAAGAACCAGCCTGTTTACTTTCTGTTTGATAACTGCCAGAATGAAGACCGAACAGAAGAAGAAGACGCAGAATTCCTGCAAATGGCAGACAAAATTTCAGACAAAGGAATGAGAGCACTCACAGCATTCCTGCATAACACTGCACCTAAAAGAGTGATGACCACTGCTCAAGTTTTGAGTGAGCGCATCAGCCTGATGGCCTCTATCCAAAACCTCCAGGCCAGAATCCAACTGACTGAACAGAAAGAGAAGGAAATTAATAAAATCCAAAAGGCTCTAAAGAAACATTCAGAGGAGATGAGGAAGAATGAAAACTTCACTGTAGAAATTACAGAAGTCTACAAGGTGAAGGAACCTACTAAAAGTAAAAAGGTGATGAGGCATAGTATTTTTGAAAAAGCTATGTGCTGCACAGTCTGTGAGGAAAACTGTCACTATCCTGGATGTACACTTGTTCCGAGTCCACAACACTGCGAGGTCATGAAGAGGGGCCGCTGCACTGTCTGCACTGGGAAATGTCCCGCATCGGCTCATGTAAGAGAGGCCTGGAGATATGTCAACAAGACCAGGAGAGTTCAGTGGACTATGAAAGCTATGGAAGAGAAGTATATGAAGAACAAGGCAGATTGCGAGAAGAAGTTAAGCCTTTTAAAACATATGGAAAAGGACATGAAGGAACTTTCAACACAGAAGTCCCAACTTGTTGATGAAGCCTTCAGACACGTTGTTCGACTGGAGCAGATCGCCCTGAAGGTTGATTCAGTTTCTACATTTTTGTACTTGGACTTTCTGATTGAGAAGCTGAAAGAAAAGGGAGATAGAGCAAAGGTGCAGAAACTGGAGGAGATGAACAGCAGACAGGATGACGGAACTAAATTAGCACTGCAGTATGTGTGGGGTAACATAACAGACACAATGCAATGAACATGAGACAGTCCAGCTTCCTCCACAGCCATTCACATCCCTGAACTCAAACTAAATATGAAGGCTGTAGTAGCTGTATTTGGTAAATTTTCATCTGAAGTGAAAAACATCAAGATTATTTTAAAATGTATAAAAATAAATTTGGTGGCAATGATACTCATGAGAATCCTTTGACCACAAGTGATAGTAAACACCATAGATGATCAAGCTTTTACAATGGAATGTTTGTTGTATTTGTCTATTTGTCAAAAATGTCCAAATAAGTTAGGAGAACAATGTAGGTTCACTAAAACCAGAATTATACCAATCCAAATGTATGCTAGGTCTTAATTATTAGCACAATGTGGCAGCAGATACATTAGCTCAGGCATCTTTTAAAGGGTCTGGGCTTAAAAGATCCCAAATAAGGAGTACTAAATTATAAGAGCAAAAACAGCATATGCAGTCAGTGGGTGTGCTGCACACTATCTACAAAGATACTGTGCCCAGTTGACTGCAGGTGCAGAAGTAGTGCAGACCATCCTATTTAAATGAGGATTTTCTGTGTTACTGCCTCTCATCATGGAGTGTCTTAGTGCAGAAAGGCCATAAAAGATAATGAACTTGAAAGACATGCAGTTGAAGGGATAGCAATAATAACAATTATGACAATAATGAAGAAGATAATAATAATAACTTATTTAAAGAAAGCATATTATTATTATTATTACTATTAAGTATTTCAAAGTGATAGAACAGAACAGTGAAAACATTTAAAATCAATCAAAATAAAGCTCTAAACATCCATATTTGACTCCATAACTCAAAGAGTGCACAAGAGCTATTTTTAATTGTTTCACTTTCAATGTCACTTTGACTCCATGATGGTTTTCTGGTCTCTGTTGGCTTAGGGTTAATGTTCAGTTTTATTTGTCAACTAACATGCTAATTTAAATATTGTCAGCAGTCTGACAGCATTATTCTATCTCAAGCTGACATCTTCTGCCTGCACGATTTGTAGAGAATGCAGTTTACTGCCGGCTACAGAGATGTGCTCCTGAAGGGAATCCAGACACAAAGGTGTTACAGTGTCGTAAAGTGATGGCATGGTGGTATTATTAGGTAATCCTGCAGCTGAAGTAGTATAATTCAAGCTTCAACTTTCTGCAATATAGTAAAAACAAAACTGGTTTTGATGTGATTGAAAAGTAAGAATCTCAAGCTTAGATAATATATATTTGCTGTGTCTTATTTGTAGCAGTAGAGAACTGTTGATTGCATTGAAACTGTAAAACTGTGAAGCTTGGTAAAAGTATTAGTACTACACTGGGTCTGATCAGATGAAGCAGATCAGAACTCATTAAAAAGCTTTTAAAAGTGATGCCAGTAGTGATGCCTGACATAGGTACTTGTTTCATATATTTATTTTTGTGAATACTTTCATGTAACAATATGAAAACCAAACCTATTAAGAGGACAGTGGTTATGTTATGTCAGGACATCTTTGTTTTTAGCACAGCAGGAAACACCTAAAGTGGTAATGTGTGGAATTACTTGTTGCTTGCATTTATAAATGTTGTATTTAATTTTCTTGTTTGTACTATGAACACCTTTGGCTTGTTAACTGAGAATATTTAAAATGAATTTGTGAAAAATATTTTTCTTTCACTGTGAATAAAGGAATCCATATGAGATTGATTGTATTGGTTTCTTACTGTTACACTATTTCAAAGTAAATGCTATATTTACCAGGATATTTAAGATAGTTTATTAGATCTAAAACACACATGAAATGATAGTTGTTCCAGTAAATCAACACCAACTCCAGTCAATAAGATTCAAAATAAACAGAAATAATTTAAGGGTTGTTTAGTTTGAAAAGGTGTAGGCTGAAGGTAGTCAGCTTGTAAGAGCTTTCAGTGTTCGTTACAAATAAACCAATTCCATTATTCATCGCTTTGGTTTAATAAATATTACCAGAATACGCAGAATTAACAATTAAACTCAAACAGAAGAAAAAAAACAAAGCAGAAACATTAAAAAGTAAATTGTCATCATGAAGGTTTAAATTAAGTATCAAATATTCAAGTCTCTTTGTAGCTTTATCTGCTTTAATATCCTTTAATCCTGAGAAAATTGCCAGCTGGATGTCATGCTCCAAATAGTGCATATGTGGACACAAGCGTCATTAAACTGCAATAATTGCTTTCAAATCCTAGAAGAGAAAAAAATAGAAATAATATTTTTTAGATTATTTGGAACAATCTATTTTATTAGCAAAGGAAATGGTCAAGAACAATATTTAAATAATTTTATGGTTAAACATAGCCTGGTAAAAAAAACAGTCCCTTTTTCAATTCATTCCTTCATTCAGAAGCTCTGGGCTCTCAGCTACTGAGAGATTATTGCTTCCTGGAGACAGTTTTAAATTTTACCCAGTTCGACACTAAGACACGAATTGCAAAGAGATCCAAACTAGGCATGTGTAATGTTGATTCAATATTTGAAAGTGTGTCCAATATGGCCTGAATGGCTGCCTTCACTTCCTCCACTGCCATTGCTAAAACTACATGCAATTCTAAAGCATTGCAGAAAATCAACATCATTGTTCACAACTTGTAATTCTGCTTGCGGATTGGGTCAGTAGGAAGGCAATGGCCATGTTAGATTAAATGTCTTTCTGGAGTAGTTTAGAGAGTGATATAAAGTTTGAGACCGACCAGAAATTTGGATGTGGTCAAGACAAAATTATATGCTTGATGCTAAACAAGTGCTAACAATAGGGGAAGTTATATTAATAGGCAAGTAGAGTGTGAAGTCAGAGGTCTGGATCAAGTGCGTTAATCGAGCTCTGACACAATGTCAGTGGGCTATGGCTGGGCTGGGCTGGATTTATTTAGGCCCAAACTAAATTCTACTCTGGAGAATACTTTCATAGGAGGGGTTTTGTCTGAAATCCTGTATGCAATAATATCTTCCTCTAAATTACATTTCTTTATAATCTACAGTACTTTGCAATATCAGAAAGGTAAGTTAGTTATTGTGTTGTTAGTTTTTTTGTTTAGACTTCAGACATTTAGTTCACTAAGGAAACATGTACAAAACGTTAAAGGTTCTTTGAGCAAGTTTGTGCTTTTTCTTTTGCAGGATCGAGAATCCCATTCTGACAAAACTGATTTCCACTTGTGACTTAATCTCCTCAGGACATCCAAAGATCTATCAACTGAAAACAGAAACGGAGAAGTTTGGATCTCTGTCCAAAGTGACTTTTGGTACAAAAGACACTAAGCAGAATAATAAAACCATCTTACTTGTTGGTGAAACAGGGTCAGGAAAATCCTCCTTGGTCAATGTTATTTTCAACCATGTAATGGGAGTTCAGTTTGAGGATGGGGTCTGGTTTCAGATCGTAGATAGGCAAGAAGGTGAAACACCAGATGTGATCATATATGAGATCTGTAGTTGTGAAGGTAAAATTCTGCCCTATTCAATCACCATCATTGATACTCCTGGATATGGAAGCACCAAAGGAATCAAACAAGATGACATAGTCACTGGCAGGATGCGTAAATTGTTTGAGACAGAAAACGGTTTTCACATAGTTCATGCAGTAGGTCTGGTGATGAAGGCAACTGATAACAGACTAAGTGACAGATTGATGTACATCTTTGATTCGGTGATGTCTCTGTTTGGAAATGACATGGAGAAAAACATTGTGGCTCTCATGACTCACTCAAATGGAAGAACACCTAAAAATGCTCTTCAAGCTCTTGAAGCTGCAAACCTCAGATGTGCAAAAAATGAAAACAATCAACCAGTTTATTTCTTGTTCAACAACCAGCAGAATGAAGATCGCACAGATGAAGCAGAGTACTTTACAAGAGCTGATAGAATATCAGAGAAAGGAATGCGAGAGTTTACGGTCTTTGTTGAAAAAGTTTCACCTCAAAAACTGAAAATAACAACAGAAGTGATGAATGAACGCATCAGACTGACAGCCTGCATCCAAAACCTGCTGGACAGAATCAGACTGACTGAACAGAAGGAGACAGAAATCAAACAGATTCAAGAAGGACTCAAGATGCATGAAGAAGAGATGGGAAAAGAGGTCACTATACTTGTTGATGAGCCCTATGTTACTAAAGAAGGTATCAAAGGTGGACAGAAGTGGCTAATCTTCTATCAAGGAGCTGTGACCTGTCCTGTCTGTAAGGAAAACTGTCACAAAGATGGATGCACCAAGACCTGGTTTCCTGAGTTCTGTGAGGTGATGAGAGGAGGCCACTGCACTGTTTGTTCCAAAAAGTGTCCTGCATCAGTTCATGTTAAACAAACATGGATATACAAAAACAAAACAAGGAGAGTTGAGAAGAGAATACCGAAGAGGAAACATGACTGTGAAAATAAAACAAAGTTTGAGGACCAGACACGTTATCTGGAAAACCTTGAAAAGGAAAAGCAGCAACTTCTGGAAGAAAAATCCAAACTTGTGGATGAGGCCTACCAACATGTCATTAGACTGGAGGAGATTGCTCTCAAAGTTGATTCAGTGTCTATTAATGTCCACTTGGACTTCCTGATTGAGAAGACAAAAGAAAAAGGAGACACAAGCAAAGTCCAGAAACTGGAGGAACTGAAGAGAAAAGTGGATGAAGGAACCAAAGCAGCACTAAGATACAAACGAGTTTCTCAAGTGTAGTTTATGATGAGAAATAAATCTGTGAAAACATTCATTGTAAACATTAAAAAGTTTAACCCATTGGTTCAGAAATGTTCATAATACATTGCCTTCAATATGTGGTGGAGGGATTATTTTAAATTAATGGTCAGTATAGTCTAAAAATCTATGCCTGTATGTAAAGTTTAAAGACAGATAAAAATACAGAATTTTTTAAATCATAAGTACATTTTTTTTGTATGTTGGTATTGTTTTTAATATAACATTCCTTGATGTAAAAGCTGTTAATTGGATTACAGAAATTAATCAAATGTACAAGATATGCTTAAAAATATATGCTAGCATAACACTAAGCATATCTAAATGACGTGGTGTTCATACTGGACATTATTACTCCCAAAATGTGATTCACACACACACACACACACACACACACAGACACACACCCCGACCCCCCCCCCCCCCCCCCCCCCACACACACACACACCCCGACACCCCCCCCCACACACACACCCCGACACCCCCACACACAGACACACACCCCGACACCCCCCCCACACACAGACACACACCCCGACACCCCCCCCCACACACACCCCCACACACCCCGACACCCCCACACACAGACACACACCCCGACACCCCCCCCACACACAGACACACCCCGACACCCCCACACACAGACACACACCCCGACACCCCCCCCACACACACACACACACCCCGACACCCCCACACACAGACACACACCTTACCATATGTACTTACTGAACACATATTTTAATGTGTGTTCAGTAAGTACAAGTAAGTATTATTTCTAAAACCATTAGAAATAATTTGTTACTTCTTTGAATCCAGCTGATTCATTCATTCACATTTTGTTTTTTGTGGGTTTTTGGAGTCCTTGAATAAAATCTTTGTGTAACAAACTGTTCAATGTATCTTTACTAGATCATCACTTAGAAAGTCACTTTTTCAGGGCCCCCCTATGTATTACAATAAATTTCATAGGGTTTTTTGTACCACCTGCGCCACAAGGTGGAAAAACTGTACCACTGGTTGAAAAAAAAAATCAACTGGGCACACATCGTTGAACCAGACATAAACCTATACACATATTTTGTTTTTAAACTCCACTGAAGTTTATTTCACACTTCAGTGCACGCCCCACACTTTGGGAACCACTGACTTAGTCAAATGTGGTTAGGTAAATAGTAAATGCCCTGCATACATATAGCTACTTATTTATACACATTCAGCCATTTACACACACACATTCAGGTATCCATTTCAAAGCTATTAAAGGTTGATAATTGAGGAATCTCCTGAATGAGCAAACCCAAAGGAAATCCTGATGAAAATATTAGATATGTCTTAAAACTGGATATACATTTACAAACTACAAAGTGAAAGAGTTATCAGAAGAAGAATTATAAAATCCTCCCATCTCCACGTAATAATTTTAATGTAGAAATTGGCTTTATTTTTCCAGCTTCCTGACAGTCTTAGAGATATAATTTAGAATATCTAACTGGGCTGCACAGTGGAGCAGTTGGTAGCACCTCCTAGGAGTCCCAGTCTGCAGTTTGCATGTTCTCTGTGAATGTTCTCTCCGAGTCACAGCTACAGTCCAAAGACATCTATATTCTCCTGAATATGTGTGTGCATGGTTATTTATACTGTCTTTCTGTGTGGTGCCCTGTGATGGACTGGCGACCTTTCCAGGGTGTACCCGGCCTCTTGTCCACTGACTGATGGAGGTAGGCACCAGCAGCCCTGATGAACCTGCCTGTAGTGTTAGATAATGGATGATAAAGGATAAATCGAAGTACTGGCTTTAGTGTGTTACTACAAGGCGGTGCTAAAACATACCTATAAAGAACAAGACATTACATATGAAAAACTACTGAACATAAAAACAATAAAATGTATCAAAGCTCGGTTTTTATAGTCCCAAGCTTTCAGAAGTGGGATGTACCAAAGTCCTTTGTACCAGCTCTGACAGGTCCTTTCTGAGCGCTGAGTTTCTGCTGATCATAAGAAATTAAATATTTTGTTTGGAGGTTAAAGAGCAAACACATGGATAACAAGAAGAAGTAGTGCCATATTTAATCAAGTCATGGCATGAAGTATTTCTAGATTTTGTTTGATCCTTTAAACTATTAAAGTACTTTACAACTTAATCACTGACATTCTCCAAAAGCAATGTATTTGTCTTGGATGGAAGCAGACAGAATTTGTTGGGAGGAATGGTTTTGGGCCTTGGGTGGGGCTGTGTCATTCCTACAGTCATCCACTAGAGGGAGTCCCAGAGCTGCTGTTCCCTGGAGGGCAGATCTGCTGGCTGGTCAGATGCACCTGCTAACCATCAGGCTCATCTACCAGACAATATGAGGAGGAGCATGCTGGGAAAATTATTATCCAAGTTCATTTAAACTATGAGTTTGTCTGAATGGTTATGTTTTCATATTATTATTCTTTTGTGTTTTTACTAGGCTCCTTTTCTTTTAATTAACTGTTCCAGGACATGGGGACAGTGGTGACCAGAAGCTTGTGACTCGCTGAGATGATATCCGCAGAGAGACACAGGAAACAATGCCACGTCAATAGTCACACTCAGACTTAAAGAAAAGAGCTTTTATTTAAATGCTGTGTAATCAATTGGGCCACATTGCAGCTGTTTAGAGCTACAATGTGATTAGGTTATACTCTGTTTCAATAAAAGGTAGTTGAGGACTGGGAGCTCTCCGTGTCTAGCTTCTCTCCCCTCTTCTGCAGAAAAGCAACTTGTGTTCTTGGTTGATTCCTTGCAGGTTGGGAGCCAAAATACATCCAACAGACCAAGTCCCAAAAATGTTGAAGATTGACTTAAAAATCATCAAAAAAGAATACTAAACAGTTATAATCTTGATAAATATGTAAACAAGATTAAAAATCCTGACTGGACATAAGAGGAATTTCAGATGTTTGATAAATAATATTCTGAACAAACATGGTCCTGGAAAGAAGTTCTCAGTGTGTTAAAGACACACCCCATGGCCATATGGTCATTTAAAATAAATGCTGATTAGAGACCAAACTAAGCTAACTGCAGTTAAATCTGGACCTTAGTCAGACTGGCTTACATTTCTGAAACTGAGAAATTATATAACAATACAAGACCTACTATCAAAAGAAAATACAAAAAGGTAGAACGACAGTAAACAATTAGGGACAACCCTAAATTCTTTCTTGAAAGGCAATACATTTACTTCCTACCACTTGGAGACATTGGATTTTTAACTAAATAATATGAAATAGCTAATCATTTAAACAATTATTTTCTAAACAAGATACATTCCTTCAGAAACGCCTGAAATATAAAAAATATATTGTATTCATTAATAAATTAAAAGGCCAGTAATAGAAAATGCAATTTTAGTTTTAAGAAAATGCAAGTAACAAAAGTTTAATTACTATTGATGACTGACTAAGACAAACCTCCAGGGCCCTGTTTAAGAAAGCAGGAAAAACAAGTTCTGAGTATTAGATTGATACTCTGAATAAACCTGCCGAGCTCTGTTGTACTCAGGGTTTTAGTCTCTGAAAAGGAGATTTCAACTGGGTAACTCGATTCTGGATCAAGTCACCTCTAAATTAAGCATGAATGCGAGTAGAGACAAAGCGTTCATCAATGATAACGTGATTCACCATGGCAGCGGGACAAAACAACAAGCCTGAAAGTGTGAATTTCTCGTCAATAGACTTAAGGGCATCAAAACATACTTAACAAAAAGTGCTAAAACACAAAAGTATAGAAACAGCAGTACTGTTGATTCTGCAAAATAGTGAGAGTTAGCATGACACACAGAGTTATATTACCAGCAGAGGGTTAGTTTCATTATTGATGCTACACTTTATTTTATTTGTGGATTAACTACATGGGCTGTCAGGGACCTGGGGTGTCCTCCATGTGTTTAGTGCTTTCTTACAAATTTCCACCAGAGGGGGCAATAGGACAAGTACCTGGAGGATGGATCTCCACAGGTGTGCCTTTGTGCATATTCAGATCATCGGTGATCATCAACAGAATATCAGGACTTGGCTTCCAATTCCTCGTTGTCTGAGTGATGAGCCTCGTGGTAAAACCTAAGTCCCTTGTAGTCTCTTTTGATCTTGCTGACTCATTTATGAAGTCTTGCTGATTCTGTTTTTTCTGATTATCTCCTCATGTGGAAACCTTCCCTGAGTGAATCTCTGGAACCCTCCACCAGTGAAACAATTACCTTCCAGATATTCTGCTCCACAGCTCGCAACATTCAAGCTCCTGAGACCTGCTTCCTCTGTGCAACCTGTCCCAATAAACATCGGCATCCTTCAGACACACTTCACTCATGGTTCTCACCCTGCATTCCCTCACTCGCTCCACTGGCTCTCATCATCTGCAGTCCAAGTAATAAACTCCACTTTTCTTAGTAAATTCCCCAGTTCAAATCTGGTCTTGGCCAAATTCTATATACAGATTTTACAAGTGATTTACCATCAGTGATAAGCAAAGCAGTCATCTCAGTGTTTGATGACACTACGGTAAATGATTTAATGAATATACTTTATTAATCTCCAGGGGGAAATTCACAGTAAAGTCTATCAGTGAAATTAAAACTGACTTTGAATAAAAGCTTGATTGTATATCTCAGTATACATTGAAGCTCCCAAAGTGGAGATTTTGCTCAAGAAATATTTCTAACATTTAAATATTTCTAAAACAATGGCAATTGTAATTGGCACAAATCTTTCTCTAAAAGCCAAACCTTAACTACATTTCCACATAAAGGATATATCTGTATAACAAATATAGGAGGTGAGGCTCTTTGGAACTCGTATACAGCAGACTTTCCTAGAATAAACATATCCTGCAAGTGATCTCCATAATGGGTAGTAGTACATTATTAAAGGATGTTCACTACATAAACAGCCTCATATCATTCAAACTCTATTGTTTCAGTTGGATTATTGCTTTGTTGTTTGGTCCAATACATCATTTTATATCTCCCGCTGTGCTAAAGGGTCTGCGACTGTAAGCTGAGACATTTGTGATGCCCTCACGCTGCCGGAGTTATGCAGTCTGGGGGACAACGAGCTGGGGCCGTCAGGAGAGGAGCTGTGTCAAAGTTGTGCACAAATAACCATTTGGTGAGTAAAAACATCTAAAAATGGCTTTAATATGAATTCATTTCCACCAAACACAACATAGTTTCTCAGCAGTGATCTGATGAAATGGACAATTATTGTTAAACACAGCTCAACCCTGAGATGTTTGGTGCTCAGCATCTAAATCCAGCAACAGTTTAAAAAATTACTGATTTTCAAGAACAATGCATCAGTGAGTTTTTGTTCATGATTTTTAGTGTTAATTGTAGCCAACAACAAAATCATAGCTGAAGGCAATGATGTTATCTTGTCTTTAACAGGGATCAAGAAGTGCTCCATCAGTTAGTCAAAATGTTTGACATTTATTCTTCTAGTTTGGGTCCACAGGAACTCATGTTCAGGCTTAGAGTCAAGAAAAACATAAACACAAATACTATAGCAACAATAAACAATGAACATGAGAATAACAGGCAATAAACAAGTACTGACGAACAAAAAAACTGACAGGTTATATGAGAAATATAATTTAAAAACAATATTTCTCTGAGATCCTGAGTAAATTTTGCACTTAACATTAATTTTATTGCGTAATGTGTGTGGGGGTGTGAGAGAGAGAGAGATGAAGCTACTAAGTGAATGGAAGTCAATACAAAGTCCTAACCTGGGCAGAAATACAAATCTGTGAGTTCAGGTCTCTTAATCAAAACAATGTTAAAATAAAACCAAATACATAAAATATACTTTTGAAAAACTAAACTAGTATTTTCACCTCAATTATTATTTACATTTATTACTTATATATGACCATATCACTGCATATATATATGCAGTAGAGTATTAAGAAACATGTCTGAATAAGTGTTAAACTTTTTAATATTTCCAGTGAAATATCTGATTCTTATTCTGGGATTTATTTCTCATCATAAACTACACTTGAGAAACTCGTTTGTATCTTAGTGCTGCTTTGGTTCCTTCATCCACTTTTCTCTTCAGTTCCTCCAGTTTCTGGACTTTGCTTGTGTCTCCTTTTTCTTTTGTCTTCTCAATCAGGAAGTCCAAGTGGACATTAATAGACACTGAATCAACTTTGAGAGCAATCTCCTCCAGTCTAATGACATGTTGGTAGGCCTCATCCACAAGTTTGGATTTTTCTTCCAGAAGTTGCTGCTTTTCCTTTTCAAGGTTTTCCAGATAAAGTGTCTGGTCCTCAAACTTTGTTTTATTTTCACAGTCATGTTTCCTCTTCGGTATTTTCTTCTCAACTCTCCTGGTTGTGTTCTTGTATATCCATGTTTGTTTAACATGAACTGATGCAGGACACTTTTTGGAACAAACAGTGCAGTGGCCTCCTCTCATCACCTCACAGAACTCAGGAAACCAGGTCTTGGTGCATCCATCTTTGTGACAGTTTTCCTTACAGACAGGACAGGTCACAGCTCCTTGATAGAAGATTAGCCACTTCTGTCCACCTTTGATACCTTCTTTAGTAACATAGGGCTCATCAACAAGTATCGTGACCTCTTTTCCCATCTCTTCTTCATGCATCTTGAGTCCTTCTTGAATCTGTTTGATTTCTGTCTCCTTCTGTTCAGTCAGTCTGATTCTGTCCAGCAGGTTTTGGATGCAGGCTGTCAGTCTGATGCGTTCATTCATCACTTCTGTTGTTATTTTCAGTTTTTGAGGTGAAACTTTTTCAACAAAGGCCGTAAACTCTCGCATTCCTTTCTCTGATATTCTATCAGCTCTTGTAAAGTACTCTGCTTCATCTGTGCGATCTTCATTCTGCTGGTTGTTGAACAAGAAATAAACTGGTTGATTGTTTTCATTTTTTGCACATCTGAGGTTTGCAACTTCAAGAGCTTGAAGAGCATTTTTAGGTGTTCTTCCATTTGAGTGAGTCATGAGAGCCACAATGTTTTTCTCCATGTCATTTCCAAACAGAGACATCACCGAATCAAAGATGTACATCAATCTGTCACTTAGTCTGTTATCAGTTGCCTTCATCACCAGACCTACTGCATGAACTATGTGAAAACCGTTTTCTGTCTCAAACAATTCACGCATCCTGCCAGTGACTATGTCATCTTGTTTGATTCCTTTGGTGCTTCCATATCCAGGAGTATCAATGATGGTGATTGAATAGGGCAGAATTTTACCTTCACAACTACAGATCTCATATATGATCACATCTGGTGTTTCACCTTCTTGCCTATCTACGATCTGAAACCAGACCCCATCCTCAAACTGAACTCCCATTACATGGTTGAAAATAACATTGACCAAGGAGGATTTTCCTGACCCTGTTTCACCAACAAGTAAGATGGTTTTATTATTCTGCTTAGTGTCTTTTGTACCAAAAGTCACTTTGGACAGAGATCCAAACTTCTTTGTTTCTGTTTTCAGTTGATAGATCTTTGGATGTCCTGAGGAGATTAAGTCACAAGTGGAAATCAGTTTTGTCAGAGTGGGATTCTCGATCCTGCAAAAGAAAAAGCACAAACTTGCTCAAAGAACCTTTGATCTTTGGTTCATATAGGTAGAGTAACAGAAAATAAACAAAAATACAAACTGTACTTATATTTCTGATAGTTTTATGGGAGATATTGTTTATCGTGTCAGAAAAAAAATCCAAACAATTAAAGGCCTATTCAGGTAGACATGTTTTTCCTTAAGTAGTTAAAATGTTAGTTTATGCTAATACACTACAGGAAACATGCCAGTTCAACTAAAAAATTGCATTCCTATTGTTTTCTTCTAAAATGTTAAATGTTTTCTCCTTGCTCTTTAATGATTTCTCTTTCCACCCATGTACCAACTGGTTTCTCAAGATTAAAGCATTTTGTTCTGCATGCTATAAACATAACTACTTTGATGTAATGTAACACTAAGAAAGCAATGCTTGTTATCCAATGAAGATTCCTTTATTTAAAGCCAAAGAAAGACAGATTCACTTTAACAAGCCAAAGTCAATTGTACAACCAAGAAAATTGATTACAAGAATTTTCTATCATATTAACACTTTTTAAACTGTAAAGAATTACAGTTTAAAGCATTTAACAAGTTCTGACTTGGTTGGTCTGATCAGACCAAATGCTGTACAAATATCTTAACCAACTTCAAGCTCAATGATGTTTTAATGCATTCAACAGTTCTCTATCCCTTTAAATAACATCACATGTATGTTTTCATGTTGAGGTTTTTTACTGTAATCCAATAGGTTCAGGTATTCCACTGGGAAAAGCTACTAGAAAATATATTAATTAATTAAAATGTGTATATTTACAGAAATAAAGTAGCTTAAATTTATCTGTTAAGGAAACAATTTCCTTATGTTGTAATAACTAAACTTACACTTTTTAGGTTTAGTCATTTACTCTCCATCTGGAAAGTATAGAAACTCTTCACTTTTTCCACATTGTTGTTGCAGCCTTTTTCCAAATACTATTAGTTTCTTTCCTAACCCTAACCCTAACCCAGGGTTGTGCATTGATGTGCAAGGTGTCTTAGTGTTTCTCTTATGTTCATTGCATTGTATCTGTTATTTTACCCCACACATACTGCAGTGCTAATTTAGTTCCTTCATCCTGTCTGCTGTTCATCTCCTCCAGTTTCTGCACCTTTGCTCTATCTCCCTTTTCTTTCAGCTTCTCAATCAGAAAGTCCAAGTACAAAAATGTAGAAACTGAATCAACCTTCAGGGCGATCTGCTCCAGTCGAACAACGTGTCTGAAGGCTTCATCAACAAGTTGGGACTTCTGTGTTGAAAGTTCCTTCATGTCCTTTTCCATATGTTTTAAAAGGCTTAACTTCTTCTCGCAATCTGCCTTGTTCTTCATATACTTCTCTTCCATAGCTTTCATAGTCCACTGAACTCTCCTGGTCTTGTTGACATATCTCCAGGCCTCTCTTACATGAGCCGATGCGGGACATTTCCCAGTGCAGACAGTGCAGCGGCCTTCTTGAATGACTTCGCAGTAGGATGGACTCAGAGCAAGTGTACATCCAGGATAGTGACAGTTTTCCTCACAGACTGTGCAGCACATAGCTTTTTCAAAAAAACTAAGCATAAACAGCTTTCTGCTTTTAGTAGGTTCCTTCACCTTGTAGACCCCCACAATTTCTACAGTGAAGTTTTCATTCCTACTCATCTCCTCTGAATGTTTCTTTAGAGCCTCTTGGATTGCATTGATTTCCTTCTCTTTCTGTTCAGTCAGTTGGATTCTGGCCTGGAGGTTTTGGACAGAGGCCATCAGGCTGATGCGCTCTTTCAAAACTTGAGCAGTGGTCATCAGTCTTTTAGGTGCAGTGTTATGCAGGAATGCTGTGAGTGCTCTCATTCCTTTGTCTGAAATTTTGTCTGCTATTTGCAGGAATTCTGCGTCTTCTTCTTCTGTTCGGTCTTCATTCTGGCAGTTATCAAACAGAAAGTAAACAGGCTGGTTCTTTTCATTTTTGGCACATTTAATTTTTGTTTGTTCAAGGGCTTCAATGGCATTTCTGGGTCTCTGTCCATCTGAGTGAGTGAGAAGAGCAACAATGTTGTTCTCTAGGTTTCTTCCAAAAAGAGACATCACTGAGTTCAGGACATACGATAATCTGTCATTAACACGATTATCTGTAGCCTTCATCACCAAACCCACTGCATGAATCTCATGAACTCCATCTTCTGATCGAAACAAGTCAAACAATCTGTGACTGACATTTGCATCATATTCAAATCCTCTGGTGTCTCCAAATCCAGGAGTATCGATGATGGTCAGGGAGAACGGCATAGTTTTACCTTCAAAACCAAAAATCTCGTACACGATCACGTCTGATGTCTGACTGTCAGACTGATTCCTCCCGTCCTCCTCTACAATCTGAAACCAGATTTTATCCTCCCACTTGACTCCCATGGCGTAGTTGACCATAGTGTTGATCAGGGTTGATTTTCCAGCCCCTGATTCTCCAACAAGTAAGATAGTTTTGTTTATCTTGTTGATGTTTTTTTTACCAAAAGTGATTTGAGTCAGGGCTTCGAGCTCTGTTTTTTCTACGTTTAGCTGGAAGATAGCAGGAGTTCCTGAATAGATCTGATGACTTTTAGAGATGATGTCCTTGTATTTCTGACAGACATTCCTGTAGAAAAAAATCCATAATTTACCCTTTATAGATTTAAGATGTGTAGATATTGGGGTTTTATTTCATGCAGAAATATACTAGTAGGCCCAAAGTTGTTCATACCCCTGGCAGATTTAGGTTAAAACAATCTTTTAATTTGACCAATGGGTTTCTTTTGATTAGAAGTTATAATAATGTTCTGGATGGTCTAGTCAGATTTCTAACCTGAATAAAAACCATCAGAATACTTTAGAAAATATGCAGAAAATTGCTTCACTGTCAGAAGAAGGGTTTGACTGCCACAGTGCCAATAATTATGGCAGGAAAATAAGTTAGATACCAAAAAGAAATTGTAACATTTTTGTTGATTAACTTTATTCAAATTTCATATTTTATTAATTTCCTCAGAACATTTTTTCTGCTCCATAAAAGGTTTTATAATTCTTGATTGCTTGAGGCAAAACACTCAGTGGCTGCATGGCACCTCAGGAGACATGTTTTGTTCTGTATGACCTAAATGCTTCAGTGGCTCTGAGCAAGATTTTCTATTGGTTTCCTACTTATGTGCTAATTTATAAACTGTTATAATCTGAAAAGTTCAATAAAGTAGGGCATTTTGGCATTCTTGTTGACACTGGAAGCGATGGCTTAAATGTAACCTTTAATACTATTTTAAATTTGATTGTCTTTCCTCAATGTATCTGCAGAACTACCCACTCCTGTCTCGGTACTCTGGATCTTGTGCTGGCATATGGACCTGAATGTAACAACATTTCCTTAAAACCCTTTACTGTTTCTTCATTTATCAATTTTTGAGTTAATCTATGGTAGATCTTGATGATTGGATCAATCATAAGATAATGCTGTTACAACTTGTAAAGAATTTGTTCCATTTTAAATTTCCTCAGTATCTCAGAACCACCAGCAGATGGCAGCAATTTCATTTCTACTGTTTCACAAGTTGATATTTTTGTTTACAGTTTTACACCCTTGTTGTGTGGCACTAGATCATGAAACCCTTTTGACAAAAAAGGTAATTATCCAAAGGTGGCTCCACTTAAGGGTGACTGATAAAATAAGCCACCTTGTTGACAAGTATGAATGAGCATATAATTAAATTAGCTGATTCTTAAACAGCAGCTCAGCTCATATTTATGTGGGCTTCATTATTTTTCTACATAATGAAGCACTTAGTTTTTTTTATTCCATAAAAATCTCACCAGATTTGAGTACAAAAAATAAATGTTATTTTTGGTTTGATTTCACTGTCTTTAAAACACTTACAATGTAAATATGTGGGTGCTGTGGTGGTGGAGGGGTCAAGCACAAGCTGGAGACCTTTGGTGCATGTCTTCCCTCTCGATCATTACCTACTTTCCTGTCTGAGAACTTTCAAGTAAAGGCCACTAGAGCCCAAAAAACCTTAAAAAATTTAATTGTGTGGGAGCAGCGGCCCAGGAGTAAAGCATGAGACCCAAATACAGAGGCCTTGGTCCTCACCGAGGCCATCACAGGTTCAAGTCTCAGCTTGTTGACCTTTGCTGCATGTTTTCCCTGCACTCACAACTCGCATTCCTGTTTTAAAACTCAAATGAAGGTCACCAGAGCCAGGCAAAAGCTAACTCATCAGAGAGAAAGGCGGGGGACAACCCTGAGCTGACCTGAAGGTAACAGTCTAAACTGTTTGTGTCCAGGATGTGTGGGGTCTGCAGAGATGCTAACTGCCCTGTTCCTGACTCATGGAACAGGGCAGTCCTGGATGGAGGGAAGGTCAGCCTGGGATAGCTTCTCTGCAGACCTCATTGTTTGTTGCAGTCTGGACCCGTCTGGTTTTGTGGATGAGCCTAAACACACAACGTCTTCTGTGCCAACTCAATTATGGTTGAAAATGAAAAACAAGAAGGTGTACACTGATTTTCTCCTAAAAGTGAAAAACTGCTGAAACATTAATGCCTGAAGCAGCTAAAGTGTATCCTGAACTTAACAACACACCCCAAATATGACATAGTTTATGTTGATTCAATTATGTTTGATGGAAAACTGTTAGCACTCTGGTAAAGTTAAGCTACAAAATTATTAGTTGGGCCTAATACAACTCAAAAACACCAGTTTGGGAACACACTGGAAGACAACACTGCCACCCAGATCCAGTTAAATGAGCAGAAAATATTTGCTATACTATGTTGAAATGGAAATACTTTTCAAATTAATGTGGTTTGATAATTTTTTTCACTGGTAGTTTCAGTCAGTGCATTTATTTGTTTCATCATGGAACAGCAAACTCAATTAGGTGAGAGGCTATTAGACAATTACTTAAAATATGGGAAAGTCAACCGAGAATTTGCTTTACCCATTTTTTAGCATACAAACAGTTTGCTTAATCTGCAGAATTCCTAAATTAGTTGACCTTACTTTAAATGTGTTTGCCTTATGCATAAAAAGAAAATAATAAAAAGTTATTGAATAAGTTGATCTGTGTAGTTGGCACAAAGGCGGTCAGAGACTGGAAGAATCTGGCTATCTTTACTGCATCAACATGAATATTCTGCAGGTATTTACATTGTCTGACTCCTACTAACACCTGCTGTGGCACTGTCTGAGACTAATGTTGCAAACTCCATAATCTAGATCCCATCTGAGACTTTATATTTTACTTATTTCTGTCTGTTTTAAATTAAAGAGCTTTTCTTTTTTAAACAGGCTGTGCATATGGTTGGCAAAACTAGAATTTATTCCCCTTTTAACTAATGGTGGATAAAGTTGTGCACAAAAAGCTACAGGATAAATGTTTTGACCTCAAAATTTTTCTAAATTTACAGAAGTTGATTTTTTCTCTTATTTTTCTTATATTTTTACTTATTTTCCTTTTACTACACATAAACAATAAGTTAACATTTGAAATATGCTACAAATTTTAAAACTTTTCCTTGGTTTGATCAGTACAGATTTAAACTATTTGTAAAAAAAATAAATGTTTTTCCTACTTACATTTTTTGCATGATGATGAAGTTGATGTTCACTCCAGTCAGGTTGTTTTGTGACTAACCAAAGACAAATAGCAAAGTTATTATTACTGTTATTTCTCAAATTCTGTTTTTATGTTTGAGTGTAGTTAATGTCATGTCAGGCACATTGTTTATTACTTACCAGACCTAATCTCTTAAAAAGTAATTAATGTGCAATATTTAGGAGAGAATTATAATGGAGGAAGTACAACTGCCATAAGGGGACATCTTTGTTGTATTTTCAACTCATGTAACCATCTATTTTCATGTTCAACTAATTGTTAAACAGTTGTTTAATTTAAGTAGTTATTTAAAAATGTGCACATAACAAGTAAAAGTCTCAGTTTATAATCTAACCTTCAGCATTCAGGTTCTAACATTAGGAAGTTTTCCTACCTGTGCAGTGAGTCACACAACTACTCTTCACAATATTCAGTGAGGCTGTCAAGGCAGGAAGAGTAAAGCGAAATCAGCATTCAGAGTTTTATATTCTGTGAGAGGAGGAGGAAACGCCGGTCACATGATTTCACTGAAGCTTTAGTGTTCGACTGCCCCTGAACTAAGCTGGAAGCTTTCTTTTGTTACACTGTCTGATTGATGACGTCTGTGCTAAACTGCATTGCTGCTAAATAAACTAAGTCCAGTGTCTCATTCTTCATATTTCAGTATATGAATATTTAATGCCATCAGTAAGTGAAATAAACACTTAAATTTCAATTTATTTCAAGTTTCTGGTTTTAAGTTAAACAAAGTGCCTTTGATTTTAAGATAAAACATAACATTTAATTTATTTTTTCATGACAGCATTCATAGATTTCTCAAGACAAACACCTAAATATTTTTACAAAATCAATGCAGCCTGATTTCCACCTTTACTCTCTCAATTTAAGAATATCATACATTTAGTATGTACTATCCCAGTTATACTAACATATAATAGTATTTTAAACTTTTAGAACAATCGTCTGTCTCCAGTCAGTCGAGGTTGGTGCTGCAAGTCTGGGAAACTGAGTTAAAGTTTAGATTTATTATCCATAGCAATTTGTTTTATTTCATAAGAAATGCTAAAATGACTAGAAATATGTTGCTCAGCAGGAGTTTTTTCTTACACGGGAACAAAATGTTATCACTTCAGGAAACTGAAATATTTTCATAGCAGCTTTATAGATTTTACCCTCATTGCTTTGTTTGTTTCATTCACAACCACTGATCTGAATCTGCTGTTATGGTTGGTGTAGGCTGTGTTCAGATAAAGCTTTTTAAAATGAACGGCATGGTATACAAGGTTTCACTGTTGGACATTCAACCTTTTAATATGCATTGAACAATTGTTATCTGAAGAAAGATCTAGAAGCCTTGTACTACAGATCATGACTCATTGTGATATATTTTATTTGTGGCTAACATTTATTAGAAGTCTAGTTTGCTTTAACAAATATTGGAAAAATATTTATTGAAGTTACAAGGATGTGTGAAGACACACCTTACAATAAAATGTTTATGTTACATTCTGTGATTTCAGCATACACTTGGTGCTCAGAGCATCTTTAGGTTTCGTACTCTGCTATACACATATTCCAAAAACTGTTTATGGTGAATGAGAAGACAAGCCAACATGCTGACAGGTTTAAGAGTATTTGGAAGGTGAGGTTTCATTACATTAGGGTGCTTCATAAAAGTAATGCTTGTGTATTTTTTCCAGTGAAAATAAGAGTTCACAACCTGTTAATTTTCATCAACTTTGGTAACTGCAAACACTATTTTGTATTTATTTACATATATTTCATGACCTGTCATTGCATATCTAACATATGGAGAAGCTGGTTGTCTGCATGCTTTAAGGCAGCTTTGCTCTACAGAAGGATACCTGAAGATGTTTTCATGACTGCTTGTTTGGCTTTGCTACATCATTGTCAAAACTTTGCAAATTATATTTTATGTCTGCTTTTAATTCACAGAGCTTAACATTTTTTCACTTTCGTGAAGAGAAACTAAAAGTATTTTTAAGATACCCTCATAGCTTTAACATGATTACAGTATTTTTTGTCTGCAAAATCAGACAACGATTGTTTCATTGAGAACCACTGTACTGAAACCTCTAGTTCTGCTTGGTCTCAGCTTTTTTCAGATAAGACCTTTTACAATGCACAGTATGTCACACAACACATGCCACTTCTCCAACTGTCTTAAGCTAATTTATTTATGAAAATATGATACTATAACATTTAATTTCCCATTCAGAGATGTTCATTGCATAGTGCTTGAAATCTGTCTTGGGTCAGAACCATCAGAAGTGTCAGGATTCTCAGTAGTGCTGCTGAAAACAGATCAGTTAACAGGACTATCTGTTCAGTCTGTTTGGAGACGAATGATGAGTTTTGTTTTTAAAAGAATTTTACATTCCATGCTGATAAGTAGTTGAAAGAAATCTTCCTGCAGATATGTCAGTTATGAGGAAAGGGAGATCTTTGACAGCAATACAATGTTATCCCTTTCACAGAATCAATACTATCTTTACATTTATCTCACACAAACCTCAGTATGGTTGGTCTCAGGTGTGTTTAGATGACTGATTTTAAAATGCACGTCACGGCACGGTGCAACGTGTAATTTCTCCAACATTTGAAGCATTAATTATGTATGATTAAATATTTTAGAAAATGTATTTATTGCATGCATTTTTAATCTAAAGATGGCAATAGTTAACCTCAGCTTTAATTTCTTATTGTCCTCCTAAAAGAACTCAAGTCACTGGCGTGCACAATACAATGACTTTTTTTATTGTACACTTCATGGTTTTTCTCTTTTTAAAAATCGCCTGTTCTCAGCCTCCATCTTTACTTTCTATTTTATTTTCCAGGTTTGATGTTAGTTTGTGTTGAATTGGAGAATTAAACACTGCAGTTATTCATTGGAAGTTATCGCCTCCATTCCAGTATTAAGGTAATCCTTAATATGACCTTAGTATGTAAGATTCACTGTTATATTTATTTATAGCAATCTTCCAGAGATAATAACTTGTCCTTAAGGTATCTGTTAGTGAAAATCTGTCCATGATCAAATAGTTTGTTAAACTACTACTAAGACTCAAACTAGGTCTACATAGTTTGTGTAGCTGTAACTAGGGTTGAGCTTTTCAGTAAAAACAGCAAGTGGCCCTGGCAAAAAACAAAGGATGTGGAGAACCATCTCACCTACACTGATATACATATGGTGATGCTGTGGGCTTGTTTTTCTTCCAAACAATTAAAGAAACTTGTTAAACTGAACATAATATATACTATCGACTACTAAGACATTAGGGATAAATATCTGGTATTAGGGATAAAACCCTATCTGGTTATGGCAGAAAATAAAAAATGGTTCATTAGAGAAAGGTAATAGGTGACAAGGGGGGCTAAACTAAACCGATCACTGTCATGTCCTGACTCAATATGTAAGGTAGTTCTGTATCAGCTGACCTGTGAAACTGTAAACTTGTGATTGAACTTGAGAGATTGATGCAGTGAGAACAAATGGTGTATGGAGACACCTGGATAAAACTGAGACCAAATCTGTGTTGGTTTTCTCAGCATGAATGCACAGAGGATTTCTACACTAAAGCGTTCAAGGACATGACAGACCACAGGACATCAGCACTGCTAAACTAAGCTCTTCTATAGCAGATAAGCTTGAAAATAGAACAAACCCAATAAGGTTAGCATATATGCAATCACAGATATGCTAACCTTTTAAAAATTTCAGTACTATCCTTTAGTGTTGCAATAGCAGACTAACTGAATTTTGAAAGGTCACATATGTGCGGGATGATTATTTGATGAAATGCCAGGAGAATGTATCTCAATCATTTGATTTAAAATCTTACCTTAGTGAAATCGTTTCATATTTATCAAATTGGTGGCTATATATTAAAATACAAGTATGATCCAGTAATGTAAAGATTGCAAGGATAGGTATTGGCTCCTTTATTAATCAGTCTTAGTATCAGTGATCTTTCTGATTATTATATCTAATCATTATTATTAGATATAATTATTCAAGTCACTATTTTGATAATTTTGTAGAAATCTGTCTTCAGTGTGAGTTTGTTCTGTAAATTTTGATGTCAAAAGGTCAAATTCTGCTGATCATGACTAAAGCAAAAAACAGGTGTTATATATATATACAGTATATACAGTATGTATATATATATATATGATTAATCAAATACATGCCTTTATTCCCAATATTTAAAAAATCCTATAGTGCCTGTGACCACTAGAGGGGCAAAGATTATATGCAAGTTAAAAGTACTGAAATAGCAGAATTTAACTTAATTTATAGGTTGTAGATGAAACTCAATTTCCATTTCCACTTTCTTCTATTTATCCAGAGTCAGGTCGCAGGGGAAGCAGGCTAACAAGGGAGACCAGACATTCCTCTCTCCAGCCACTTGGGGCATCTCCTCGGGGAAATCTCAAGTTTCTGATATTAAGTATCAGTTTAAACTTATGCTTAATATAATAACTCAGAAATAAAAGGTATTAACATTTGAGCAAATATAGAAATTATATTGAATACATGGAGAAAATAGTTAACATGGTGAGCTAAAAGTCCTGTAAAATATATTTTACTTGATTCTCAGTTTCACTTCCTATGATTTCATAAGTAGTTCAATCAGTCCAGCCTGCAGGGATTTAAACTTGAAGACAGAAGACAGGAAGCAGTGAGGATTAGTGTGCACCAGGCTAACCATAGATAGCATGAGGAACATGTTTAATATAACTTCAGGTACCAGATGCTCTGACACCAACTTGATGAACCATCAATGAAAACAAGAAAACTGTCACATGCAATTGACTCAAATATATTTCCTCTTTAACACCACCCCAGATAACCGTACTAGAAAATACTCAAAACATATTGGTAATGGTACTATATGATGGTGGTAGTTTATTATTTTATGTATTTTTGTATTTTCCCATTTGACTCTAAACCTGTGGATTTTCATGGTCAACTGTGATGGTCATAAGAAAACACATCTGCTTTAAATTCATACATTTCGCATACATCAAGTGCTTAGCGGGGTTATTTTTCCATTTTGACTTCTTGCTTTACTAAATAAACAGATGGTAAAATCTTTGATGTGCTTTTTATTCTTAAAGTTTGACAGAAATAATTTTATAAAATGGTAAAGACCTGATCAACAATGTTTACCTGTGTCTTTAAAAACATGTGACCTGTCTGTCTCCTCCCACAGAGCTTAAAAAGTCTGAACACAGCTCATTCTTTCACTGACGCCATCAGATTCCTGAGCCACAACAGGTAAGATCATTTCTGGGTCAATAGTTATCAGCTGTGACCACGACTTTTCTGACACATTTAATTAAACAAATTAAATGCTGAACAATGAAATATTTCAGTTATTTAAACAGTTTTTCTGTGAAAAAAAGGAACTGGGTGTTTTTGTCATGTTTATATTTTTCCATCCATCCATCCATTTTCTAACACCGTGTCCCTAGTGGGGTCAGGAGGGAGCTGCTGTCTCTCCAGCTAACGTTCCAGGTGAGAGGCGGGGTCACCTGGACAGGTCGCCTGGCTGTCGCAGGGCAACAGAGACAGACAGGACACACAACCACACATGCTCACACACACACCTAGGGATAATTTAGAAAGATCAATTAACCTGGCAGTCATGTTTTTGGACTGTGGGAGGAAACCGGAGAACCAGAGAGAACCCAGCATGCACAGGGAGAACATACAAACTCCGTGCAGAAAGACCCCTGGCCAGGAATCGAACCCAGAACCTTCTTGCTGCAAGGCAACAGCTCTACCAACTGCACCACTGTGCAGCCCTTTTATATTTTTCATTATATTTTAAATGTAAGCTTTGAGCTAACCTGTATATTCAACCTAGTACAATGCATGTGCCTCATCTCATATTTCATATCTGCAGCTTTCCGTTTGTCTTCTATGTTCACCTGAACAGCTGCTACTCATACTTGAGTCCTTTGTATTCTTTTAATGCAGATTTCTAGCAATCGGGTCACAGATCTGATTATGCAACTGTACACACATATATAAAATATTCCATTTCTTCAGTAAATCATATTTCTCTGATATAGTTTGCTCAGCAATAAATGACTTATGCTCTGAAAATCCATCCATGTTTATGTATTTTCATGTTAAAATGAGGATACAGCGCTTCATACACAGCAACAGCCTGACATGTTGATTGTGTCAAATATGTTAAATCTTTTGAAGTCCAGAAATCATTTTAATCCTAATTATTAAGCCAAAACTTGTAATTTTTTTGTTCAGAATAAAATCTTGATAAATGTAGAAAACCTTCTAGTAGAAAGTGTTTTACATAAAGAAGATACTTCTTCACTTTGCAGCACAGATAAAGCGCTCGTTCATCTGTTGAGGATGAGTTTATGAAAGAATCTCAACATTTTATTGTACTTGTGTTTTTTATTTGTATCTCTGGATCACAAGCATCCACAGATTTATACTGGGAGAAACTCCAGATCTAGATTCCTTCCTGATACTGATGTTTCTTGTTTCTTTCAGCTTTGAAGAGTTTCTGGATCTTCTCCAGACCTCACATTCTGTGTAAGAAATATTTATCCATGTTTGATCACTTCTGCTCTGTTTTTTGTGACTGAATCAGATAATTCTGACCTAGAAATGGGGGTAGCAGACCAACACAAGTCAGTATTTTGGAAAGATAGCCCACAGATAAAAATATAATTAAAATAAAACAAATAAAAGACAGAGGAGGAAAATAAATTAGACAATTAAAATAAATGCATTAATGTGAAAGAAAAGCAAATTTGAATAAGAAAGTATCATTGCATCATAATCCAGTTTTATTGCTCTTCCATCCATAGCAAGTAATGTCACTCACCATCCTCCACATTCTGCTGGTGGGTTTCTGCTCCACCTTATTCATTTTTATCTATTCTATTATTATTATTATCTACTGTATTTTTTCTGTCAGCCTTCCTTTCCATATATGTCTCTCACTGATTGCTCTTCTGGTTCAGGAACTCCTCAATGTTCCTGGTAATCCAGAGATTATTAGTAAAGAAATCAGGAACAACCATTGTCCTCTGCTAGCTTCCACTCTATAATCATAATGTATTATAGACCCAGTCTGTTTTGATGGTAGACTTTCGTTCCACCTTTTACACATTTGTAAATATGTTCAGATGATACGGTTGAAATGTTGCTCCCACAAAGGCAACTGCAGTTTTTTTCTACAGATACAAAGACAATATAAATCATATTTCAAAAGATTTGTTTAAAAACCTCCCCTAGCTGCAATGTTATGGGCACGGTTAGAAGAAAATAATTTCTTTTTTGATGAGTATTTCTACTGTTTAGTTTTTGATAATTGAAGAAGCAATGTAAATGTGTTTTCCAGAAATGTTATCCAGATACTATATCCTCATCTTCTGACAGATCATCACTGAAATTAATAAAAGATAACAACATGGATATGTGAGTAAATTAAAAATCTTCTCCTAAAAATCTGCAGATTACTGCAGATTTTTTATACCTTAATGTTTAGCTTGCAAAGTAAATATTTAGCTTAGTAAATAAATATTTACTCTGAAACTGTAACATTTATTAATTAATAAATAACATGGTGAAAGTAAGACTGGCTAAATAACCTTAATTGTTATTAACTTTTGACTGTGTAACTTTGAAAACACCCCACAACAGCTGACTGGTTGTCCAAGGACATTCTGATAGATTTCATGAATTGACATTTTATTTCTCTACATTTTTTTCAGCTGCTTTGTAATAATTAACTATGTACTTAACTTGTAACTAAATTTCCATTGTGTCTGTCACCCATGAATCACTATCTGATGCATTTCATGGAATATAAAGTTTTATTCTGAGGAAAACTACTTTACATGTTAACAACAGAGTGAGTTCCAAGTCAAAACAGACACATTCAGGGAACCATCTCCTGCTGGACACGGGATTTTCTTGATAGTTATTGAGAAAATTATAAGACTGAACCCTAACCTGAAAATCAGCCAGAATAAGATTTCTCATTTAGGAAATTGCTCTCAGGGGAAAATAAATAGCTTGTCAAGAGTAAAACTGAGTACAGAAATAAGTGAAACATGTAATGATAAAATAATCTGATTTTTTTATTTAAACTGTTTGCTTTCCACAGTGGTTTGATCAGCGTAGGATGCCCTACAGTCCGCCGATTGAAAACTAAGAAACAGCCATTTGGAACGCTGACCAGAGTGACTGTAGGAGAAAAAGATGTGAAGAAGATAAATAAAACCATATTACTTGTTGGAGAATCTGGGACAGGAAAATCTGCTCTGATCAATGCTCTGGTTAATTACACCATGGGAGTGAGGTTTGAGGATGAAGTCTGGTTTCAGGTTGTGGAGGAAGAGGAGAATGGCCAAACATCAGATGTGATTGTGTATGACATCTTTAATTTTAAAGATAAACCTCTGCCCTACTCTCTGACCATCATTGATACTCCTGGATGTGGAAGCCATAGAGGGATGGACCGTGATGTGACTGTAAGTCAGAGACTGTTTGACTTATTTCGATCAGAAGATGGAGTTCATGAGATCCATGCAGTGGCAATGGTGATGAAGGCTACTGAGAATCAGTTTAGTGATTCTCTGAGTTACATATTTGAGTCAATGATCCCTCTTTTTGGGAAAGGCCTTCAAAACATCACTGTGGCTCTGATCACACACTCAGATGGAACAATACCTAAGGTTGCTCTTCAAGCCCTTAAAGATGCAGAGACTCCATGTGTAAAAGACATGAACAGCCAGCCTATTCACTTTACATTCAATAACTGTCAGAATGAGTCTCGAACAGAGGAAACTAGCTTAGATCTGGAAAAAGCATGGAGAGTGACAGAGGCAGGGATGAGTCAGTTCATGTTTTTTCTTAAAAAGGCTTCACCTCAGCAGCTGCAGGTGAAGTTTGGGTTTAAGTCACAAATCAGACTTGCAGCCACTATCCAAAATCTAGAGGAGAAAATCAAGCTAAATGAACTGAAGCAGAAAGAAAATAGGCAGCTTCAAGAAGCTCTGAAGAAACTCAAACAGAATAAAAATGAAAACATTATCGAAGTAGACGAAGTCTGCATTGAACAAGAATCTATTGGTGGTGAGATGTCCTTCTTAAAATCAGCTGTCTGCTGCACCGTCTGTAAGGAGAACTGCCACTATCCAGGATGTACGATGGCCCTGAGCCCTGAAGAGTGTGAGGTCATGCATTATAGCCACTGCACTGTTTGCACTGGTAAATGTCCTGTATCAACACATGTTAAAGCCAACTGGAGGTATGTGGCCAAGACAAAAAAGGTGCAGAAAACCAAAGAGGAATATAAAAAGATGTATAAGAAAGCATCAAAATATAAGATAAAGCTTCTTGAGATTCTGGAAAAGGATATTGAAAGTCTAAAATCAGAGAAGACACAATTCATAGAAAACTCCTTCAAAAAAGTTGTAAGCTTGGATCAGACTGTGCTTAAAGTTTGCTCCATTTCCACCAACATAAGTTTGGACTTCCTGATTGAGAAGATGGAAGAAAAAGGAGACTCAGAGAAGCAACAGAAACTGCAGGAGGTGGACCAGCAGATGGATGAAGGGGTCAAAGCCTTGCTCAACTGCAAGTATGATCAATTAGCATTTATTATGAGTTCATTTAACAAGAAGTCCTTTATACAGTCCTGTAAATTATTTATTGCCTTATATTATGAATTTTTGTTTAAGATTTTAAAAACTACATATAGAGAACCTGAGAAAATGTTTTTGTATGATGTAAATTTTGAATACAACCAACTTATTTTTAAATATTTAAAATAAATGTGCTTTCTTTGCAGCAACAACTCTCCACAAGAAATCTTTCCCAGCAGAGACCTGATTCGTTCTGGATCCCCTGAAGTCTACCAGCTCAAAACAAAGAAAAAAATCTTTGGAACCCTGACCAGCCTGACTGTAGGGACAAAAAACCGCAACAAGCCAAATAAAACCATCCTGCTTGTTGGTGAAACAGGAGCAGGGAAATCTACTCTGATAAACGCCATGGTCAACTACGCCATGGGAGTGACATTTGAAGATAAAGTCTGGTTTCAGATAGTAGAAGATGAGAACAGAAGTCAGACAGAAAGCCAGACATCAGATGTGATTGTGTACCAGCTCTTTGGTTTTGAAGATAAAACTCTGCCCTTCTCTCTGACCATCATTGATACTCCTGGATATGGAGACACTAGAGGGATTGAACTTGATGTCATTGTCAGTGAAAGATTATTTGAATTGTTTCGATCAGAAAATGGTATTCACGAACTTCATGCGGTGGGTCTGGTGGTGAAGTCGAGCGTGAATCGTCTGAGTGACCGACTGAAGTACATCTTTGATTCAGTGATGTCTCTTTTTGGAAAAGACATTGAGAAAAACATAGTAGCTCTGGTCACTCACTCCAATGGAAGAAGACCAAGGGACTTGCTTCAAGCTCTCAATGCTGCCAAGATTAAATGTGCCAGAGATGAGAAGGAGCAACCTGTTTACTTCCTTTTCAATAACTGCCAACACGAAGAACGAATAGAGGAAGAGCATCATAAAAATGCTGATAAAATAGCAATGGGAGGTCTGAGTGGCTTTACTGCCTTTCTGGAAAAAACTGCACCCCGAAAACTAGACATGACTTTAGATGTTCTCAATGAACGGATCAGATTGTCCGCCTGCATCCAGAACCTGCAGGAAAGAATCCGTCTGTCTGAGCTGAAAGAGGCAGAAATTAAACAGATTAAAGAAGCTCTGGAGATACATGAAAATAACAAAACTAATGAGAAGGTCACTGTAGAATTTGATGAAACCTACAAAGGCAAAGAAGCCATCGAAGGAGACATTTGGCTGATGATTTTAGTAAAAGGGGCAGTATGTTGTACGATCTGTGAGGAGAACTGTCACTATCCTGGATGTTCAAGCTCTAGAAAGCCCGAGGACTGTGAGGTGATGAAAGATGGCCGGTGCACTGTGTGTACTTTAAAGTGTCCTGCATCTGCTCATGTGAAAGGGAAGTGGAGATATGTTAACAAGACAAAAAGGGTTCAGAGAAGCCTGGATGAGATTAAAAGAAAATCAAAACAAGAAAAAGGTTTGAATTTTTTGGGTAATCTTGAGGAAGACTTGAAAAAGCTGAAGGCAGAAAAGTCGCAGCTGCTGGAAGAAGCTCTCCAACATATTGACAATTTGGGGCAGATTGCTTTGAAAGTTAATTCAGTGTCCACATTTGTCCCATATGACTTTTTGATTGAAAAGCTGGATGAAAGAGGAGAAGCCAATAAAATTCGGAAACTGGAGGAGATGAAAAACAAAGAGGAAGAAGGAACCAGAACAATCGTTCTGTCTATGTGGGGTAAATTGAAAGCAGCTACCAAAAAAATTCAAAAGGGCTTCAAGTAGCAAATCTGGTATCAGCTAAATGGGATCCTTAAAGAGTGCATCTTTGAATTAATGCACTTGTTGCTTGGATGAATGCCCGGGATCAATTTCTCATTTCATATCAATTGTTTGTCATGTAAGCTGTGTTACATACTTTTAAATAGACTTCAGTTTAAACACATGCAGGCACATAAAACACAGGTCTACACATTCCTAATGTTAAATTCTCAGTGCAATACCACAAGAAAATAAAAAATGCCAATGCCATCAGAATAACAACCACTGTTGACATGAGGTACCAGCCAATGCAAAGCAAGGTCGGGTTTCAGAATTGATCATTTTCCAATTTCCTTCCATTGAACTAAATCTTACCCTGTTCATAAACCAAACAAAAGATTTATGTTAACAACATAAAGGTATCTGTTTAAAAATATCATTTTTTGTTTCTCTTTATTTAGGTTTCTATTAATACAAAATAAGACATCAAATAATTTTAAAAAACCTTTATGAAAATCCAAAATACTAAAAACATCCCACTTGTCCTTACGCTGTAACTTCCTTAACATGTTCATTATAGCACATGAGCTTTAGCAATGTAATTACATGACTGATCTGCTTTCCATACTCGATTATATGTTTAGTGTCCTTGCAATTTATCATAATTTGATGACAATTCACAAACAGCTGGAGAAGCACAGTTTTGTATTCTTCTGGCTGAGTTTGATGATTATATTACATATGATGTAAATGTTCCTATGATTGTATTGCCTCATAACATCAGCACCATGATAATGGTTTTGAGTACATGGACTGTTGTACTCTTCTTGACTTTCAACTGTTTTGTTACAAAATACATTATGGTTTTTACTTATATTTAATACTTTAATTTCCTAATAAACTATTATTCTTAGAGATGCATTGGAATCATAAGTCATTATTAGATCTTTGTATGTTTGACATTATGTTCCAATTTTACTATATTTTCTTCTATTTGTAATCATTTGATGTAAATTCTGTGAAACATGAATGGAAATCTGATTAATAAATTTCTGAGAAAAGCTTTGTTCTGGTCATTTGTGTCGTAAGTTTGACCTTGAAACAAAGTCTAGACAAAAACATTAAATACAGGATGTAATTTGCCTTCATTTTAAAGGGGCAGTATTATGTAAAATTGACTGTGCTGAGCAGTACATCGTGTTTTAATATTCTCTCATGAAAAACATACTTGGAGTGTTGTCCTGATCCTTTCATGTATGTTTGAGAAATCAAGCTGTGCAAAATGCCTGGGTGGACATAGCCATGCCTATGAGGCAGTAGGAGGTTTTTAAAGAGACAGCAGCCCATTTTCAAGGCATTCACATAGTCAATTTTCTTTTATATCTTATTTGATACATATGGCATTTTTACAGCTGAAGGTGACATGGCTACTTCATTATGCTGTTAAATTGAACTAGCAAAAACATAGTTGCAATTAGAATTGAATGGACAGAGGCAGGCAGTGGGAATCAAACCAGCAACCCACTGACTGTGAGACAAACTCCTACAAGTGTCGGCACTTTTTCTTATTAGAAATATATGCAATGCAGTATAACTCAGCAGCTGTATTTAACTCCACAAACGTCACACTCCTGCACAGGAACAAGACACAACGTTCTGCAATTTAAGCTCTTATTGCTCCCCAGTTCATATCTGTTTTAATCTACATGTAAAGCTTTTACGCCAATCTTGTTTTTGGATGTGTTCGTGAATAAATTGGATTTTATTAAAAACCTAAAAAATAGAATGATGTCTGAACAGCTGTTAAAATTATTTTTTAGTCGGTTACCCAAAAGAAAAACTCCCTTTGTATTTTTTCATACTCACTGAGGCTGTTCACACAATATTACATGCAGCATAATAATAAAATTAGTACATCTTAAACAGTTTAAAACCCCAAGTTTCATTTTGTAAAATGAAATGCATTTCTGAAAACCTTATCTGAACACCCCCATCAGCCATCATGAGGGTGTTTCCACAGGCAGGGTGTTTCAAAGACGTCTGTTGACATGATAAAATACATACATAAGAGATACTATTGTTTGCTGTGGAAGATAACATTTCCTGATCAGCAACATATTTGCAAGTCAGATTTGCTTCCCTTGTTTTCATTATGGTATGTAAAACACAAACCTGGGAGGAATCAATATACTGTATCTGTTTAACCTCATGGTTTATTTTGCTAGTGATGACTCTTTCATTTTTTTGGGCAATCCCATTAATTTTTATCAACATTTTCTTGATAGTGTAAAAGACACGTGCTGAACAATCTAACAATTTTCCTGAAGTCCTTGGAAGAAAACCAGGCCTACATTATAATCATGTCTATTAGTACAAGGTGTGTGAAGTCAAATCAGAAAAAGGAAAAAAAAAAAAAGACATGTGCTCACTGTGTTCCACACGGACCTAAAAGAGGGACAGACAAGGGGAAAAAAGCGGAAGAGAAAGCCAAACAAAGAGAAATGGAGTTTGAGGACACTTTTGATCAGAGATCCTGGTCAATTTGTGCAGATCTGGACGAATCTGTAGATGGGCAGAGAGGCAGCCGGTAAGACAGAAGCTGTATTATTGTGAGATCGGACTGCAAGATTACTCACGTTCCTCCAGCAGGCCTCCAGCTTTACCGGTCAATTAACACCTATTAACCCTTCTTGACATCTATTGTTTCCTGTCAGTCATTAAGTGTTTTGTACAAAACAAGCCCTAAAATAGACCATCTACACAAACTTCATGGCTCCATTTGAAAATGACAAATCTCCACATGTAACCCACGTGACTGCCATGACCAAACCACCTTCCTTTTACGTTCTGGGATCCTCATGCGTGTTTCCGGGTTTTCCCATATGCTGCTGCTCACTGTGGTTGTTGGAGTGTATTGTTTGTAAAACAACCTGAAACATCCAAATCTGAATTGAGTAATACATGAAACTTGTTGATCTGTGGTAAGTTATGTTACTAACTACGATCTGACACAATGTTGTACCTGCAACAATAGCACCGCTAATGTTATTTCCCTCCCGCTGTGGTGCTCACCAAGTTGTGATCTGGTTGACAACTGGTATAGCTTCCCGCTGCTACATTAGAACGGTTAACATTGCATCAACCTCCTCAAACAATTCACTACTCGACGGTGAGTCGATATCATATCTAAGCATAGAGTGTTATTCCTGGAGTTACAGGCTACGCTCCGCCAGCTAGCATTAGGTATAAACTCGACTATCATTTGCTCAGGTCAGTTCAATCCACTTAATTAATTACTAAATGTAAAACCAAACTAAATAAGCTGAATGAAAGGCAATACCTTTAATATTTAAAGGCATTTCCCCTGGTCCTAGATTTGATAATTTTTATGATTATTTTGTTAGTTGTATTCCATGCTGGTGCAGCAATTAAGTCTGGTACCAAAGATATCTTTGTAGCTACATTGATCAATCAAACTTGTTTGATTGATTTAATTTATTTGTTGTTGTTGTATGCAACAACTGCCAATGTCTTTATTGAACCAATTTGAACTGGAATTATGAAGTGTACTTTGTTTTCTTTTCCATTTTATACTATGAAGTTAGAATCAGCTGATACATAGAAAGTATGTATTTAACTGCATTGTTTCCCCTATTTACCTTATATTATACAGTGAACCCTCGTTTTTCGCGGGGTTACGTTCCAAAAAGAACCCGTGATAAGCGAAATCCGAAGAGTAGGAACCTTTATTTTTTTTTAACAATTATTATACAATGAAATACTCCATAATAGATTTTAAACAAAGAACAAAACCTTTTTTACAGGGCTAAGCATTGTTTTTAACAAATAAAAGTACTGTATAAACGTTTTTCTTTTTTTTTTTACTAATAACTACTATACTGAAAAATAGTAATTTTAATCATCAATACGAAGTGAAGGCTTCAAATTGCAGAGATCAGCACCGCCCCACCGCGACCAGAGTCATTGGATTAGACCGGGGAAAAAATGATTATTAAAAAAATACAAAGTGCAGTTGGACAAATAGTGATTCACCTGCATTTCACTGCTCTTCTGACTCCGCTCTGTCACTTTTTTTCTTCTAAAGCCCGCGGTGCAGGTGTGTTTTTTCGAAAGAAGAACATAGTTATCAGTAGCTGTTGTCACTCTTTTTTTTTCTGGGCAAAAAGATTCTTATAAACCGACATGCCACCATCGATTATGTTAAATTTGGCAAGCTGGGCGTGCCGTGGTGGCATAGCGGTTAGCGCGACCCATATTTGGAGGCCTTGAGTCCTCGACGCGGCCGTCACGAGTTCGACTCCCGGACCCGACGACATTTGCCGCATGTCTTCCCCCTCTCCTTCCCCGTTTCCTGTCTGCCTACTGTCATATAAGGGACACTAGAGCCCACAAAAGACCCCCTGGAGGGGTAAAAAAAGAAAAATAATTTGGCAAGCTGTTTTACGTACGTGTACATATTACCCGCAAAGTTATTGACACACAGGTAGAGAAGAAGCGGAGACTGTTTAGCCAATCAGAATGCAGAACACAATGCACGATGCAAATCCTCGAAGCAGCGAGACCGTGAAAGGTGAACCGCGAAATAACGAGGGTTCACTGTAGATAGATAGATGGATCTATATAATGTTTTCTGGCCTTTTAATGTGCTATTACAAGATCACATGCTGACTGGAATCAAGTCACGTTTTTGTGCTACGTGTCATGCTGTGCATTTTAAAATGTTCCATCTAAATACATCTGAGCCAACAATGTCAGGGTTTGTATGAGAGGAATGTGAAGATAGCATTGATTCTGTTAAAGTGATAGCATTGTGTTGCTGTCAGACAAAATGTTTCCTCACAAGTGACATATCTGTAAGAAAGATGTCTTTCAACTAGTCATCAAGATTGGATGCAAAATTCTGACATTATAAAAAACATCAATAGCAGGTAATTGATTGTTCTGACGTAAAACAAATATCAAGCATTTTTGCAATAAGCAACTATAAATGGGAATTAAACCGTTATCTGGTGCCTTGAATCCCCTCCTGCCCCATTAAGCCCTAAATAGTAGCCAGAACATCAGGAAGACATGTCATCATCAGCCCCACTGGGCCCCACACAGAAAACAGCTGACTACTTAGTATTATTTACATTACAATTTAAAACATGACAAAAAACCAAATGCTCCAAGGAAAGTAAGTGCATTGCTATTTTTTCTGGAAAAGAATGTTATTATTATTATTTCTCAAAATAAACAAATAAAAAAGTATTACATGTCTGAGATTTTGTGACTGAGATCAGATTTTCTTCAATTCACAAAAATAATTTAAAGGAACTAATGTGTGGATTATACCAGGGACCACAAAGCTATTTTAAATCAAATGCAGCAGAAAAACAAAACAAAGACCATAAATGATCAATTATTCATCCTTGTTTAGCACATTATTATAAATAAATTAGTTTTAGGTGTTTGGAGGAGTGACATGTCTTGCGTGCCATGCCGGGCATGTTGGAATGTTTTATCAGGAATCAGTTGACACCAACCATAGCAGGGTGTTTCAGTACACTGGTTCTGTATGAAACAACCATCATCTGACTTTACAAAGATAACAAACCAGCTTAAAGCTGATGATAGCTCAAAAAGACTTTGCTTCTTTTTACTAAAGTGAAAATATATGATGCTGAAACAATACAATGACAGACATAAACTCCTTTTGCAAAGTTCGTATGTCTACAGCTGCTTTGTAGATCAGTCATTAGAATCAAGGCAACTGAAGAACTGAAACAATATATTCCTCTGTGGGACATTGCTTTAAAATCCACTGGGCTTTGAGTCAGAAACCTGGAATCAAGTCAAACTTTGGTAACACAGACATTATACCTACAATACACTATAAATACAATGGAGCAGAAATTTTTAATATCATTAAAACATTTTCTAAGTTCTGTAGATGTGAGAAAACAATGGCAACCTGTGCACTCAGATGTCAGATGGAACCTTGATGTAAAAGAGCCAATCAAGAAACCATCTACTACATATTGGTATGCTTTCTGTAGAGCCAAGTTGCCCTTCAACATTCAGACAACCAGCTTATCCACAAGCCTAATATGCTGTGACAGGTCATGTGAAAGCAAATAGAGTAAATAAAGGTAAATATTTTGCAGTTACCAAAGTTTAAATAAAACAAAAATATGTCATAAACACATATTTTCACTTTAGTATTGCTTTTATAAAGTATTTTATTGCCAGAAAACATCCTTCCAAATAATCAAACTTGTCAGCATGTTGGCTTGTCTTTTCAGTCATTATAAACATATTTTAATTATTTTGTATAATTCCTAACAGGATAATTGAAAAATGTGTTCTCAGTACCTAAATATATCCAGAAATTACTGAAAATGACATATGAAAAGTGTAACTTACAGTGAGCTGTTTTCAATCATGTCCTTAAAACTTCAATAAAAAGATTTATAATCTGACTCAGAAAAAACTTCTAATAATAAATTAGCCACAAATAAAATATTTCACAATGAATCATGCGGTCTCAGTATAAGGCTAAAAGATCTTTATTAGGATAACATTTGTTATCCAGTACATCTCAACAGTGGTTTGAAAAAATGAAACTTTAGATACCATGTTGTGCATTTTAAAATGCCCTATCTGAACACAGCCTACACCAACCATAACAGCTGGTTCACATCAGTGGTTGTAAATGAAACAGTCTTCTGACATTGCAAAGCAATGAGGGTAAAATCAATAAAGCTGCTATGAAAATATTTAGTTTCAGTTTACTGCAGTGATATATTTTTTTCCAACGTAGGTTGAAAAATATCTACTGAAAACTGATCTGAGTATTTTTGCATCAGACCTGAATCACAAACCTTGACTGACAAGAGGCAGTCAAGCTTCTGCTAATAAAAAGTTCAAAATACCTATGTTAATATAATTATAATGATAAATGAGAAACTCGTTACTCTGCACAAAGTTGAAAGAAAAATAAAATTTCTTTTTGTTTTTCATCAAGGAGTGGAAATGCCTGGTCTCCAGCCAAGAAAAATAAAATGTCAAGTCATCCACTGATGCACACATTTTACTGTCAGCATTCCTCAGTTAGTTTGGATGAAAGGGGAGCCTGATGTGCTAGCAATGAAAGCAATTAATTATGTTTTAATTCAGGATTTAGAAGTCCAGTCCTATGAAGGCATTTTGCATAAAACAAATTTGTTGTTGGTAGCTCTAAAAGACAGATAGTTGTAGTTCAAATCAGGCAGGACATCTAATGCTCATCATTAGGACATCATTTCCTTCACAGATTATCAAGAGTTTTAATTAAACTAGTTAAATTAGTTTAACACTTGATTTTGTCATTTGTCTTGAGAAATGCTATAAAAGATACTGTAAAGATAAATGTTTCCTAGTACAAAGAAACAGTTGAACTGATTACCAGACGACTAAAAAATGTAAATTTAAGTTTATTATTTTGATAATGTTATACATTTACTGAAAACAAAACTGAAATATTGAGGAATGAAACACTGGACTCAGTTTCATTAGCAGCTACACTGTTTAGGACAGACTTTATCAACCAGAGGAGGTAAAGAAAGCTTTCAGCATAGTTCTGCTGAACAAAAAACGCTTCAGTGAAATCATGTGACCAGAGTTTCCTCCCCTTCTTGTAGAATATAAAACTCTGAATGCTGACTTCTCTTTACTCTTGCTTTCATAGCCTCACTGAGCATCGTAAAGAGCAGCAGTGTGGTTGTCTGCACAGGTAGGAAAACTTTCTAATGTTACAAGGTTAGAATAAAAACTGAAACATCAAGCTGACATGTTTGTTTTTTTCATTACATTTTTGAAGGACCACTTAAACTATTCAACAATTTGATGAATATGAACGTAGTTTTACAGCTGATTGGATTTTTTAAAACACAAATCTGCTAATTCCAGTTGTGCTTTCTCTGTTAGGTCACTTACTGTATGTGTACTGTATACAACAAAGTTTGTCTAATGAATTACTTTAACACACTGACATAAAAACAGATAACAGTGACTTTACTATTTGTTTTTCATTAGTCATAAAAACCTGTTTCAACCTCACAGGAGTGATCTTCAACACTTCATCATCATGCAAAGAATGTAAGTAAAAACATTTATTGTTACAGTTTATGTAAATCTGTACTTATCAATCTATAAAAACATTTTTAACATGTTTCCAATCACTTTATCATTATGCAAAGTAAAAGGAGACTAAATCAGATCTTTTTCAAGATAGAGAAAAGTTATAAATTAACTGAAGATATAGTTTTATAGTATTAAAAAGGACAAATGTCTGTATGTTATACGTAAGGGGAGTCATTAAAAACCATTTTTACAGTTGCTTTACAATAAGAAGTTTGTACATAGTAAAAAATACTGGGGGATTGTGTCTAAAATGCCTTCTCAAAGACCGATTTTATTATTATATTGATCTCATTCACATGTGTGAGTAAGAAGAATGTCACATAATTTAGCCCGTTAAAGTTTTAGGTTCTTCGCAGCTGCCTCTAATCAGTTAGCAAGAATTACTTGAATAAAACATAAAACAAGCTCATATGCTCATAAATTAAGCTCATGGTCTTCATAATAAAGAAGAAAAAGCAAACAGAAGAGATTATTTTATTTGTATTACTCTACTCCATTTGGGAGAGGAATTTAAGCTAGTAAATTATTAACTTTTTCAACAGGAATACATCATCTAAATTCAAGGACATCATCTCAAAAAGTCTCCTGATCCAGTCAGGATCCCCATCCGTTTTCCAACTAAACACAAAAAAAGAGGACTTTGGACCTCTGACTAAGATAACTCTCGGAAAGAAAAATTTGAACAAGGCCAACAGAACAGTGCTGCTGGTTGGTGAAACAGGAGCAGGAAAGTCTACTGTCATCAATGCTCTGGTCAACCACACCATCGGAGTGAAGTTTGAGGATGAGGTCTGGTTTAAGATTGTAGAAGATGAGAAGAGAGGGCAGACTGAAAGCCAGACATCAGATGTGATGGTTTACGAGATCTTTGGGTTTGAAGATCAAACTCTGCCATTCTCTTTGACCATCATTGATACGCCTGGATTTGGAGACACCAGAGGGATTGAAAAAGATTTTATTGTCAGTCAAAGATTGTTTGACTTGTTTCGATCAGATGAGGGAATTCAGGAGATTCACGCTGTAGGTCTGGTGGTGAAGGCCACAGATAATCGAGTGAATGATCGCCTTTCATACGTCTTCAATTCAGTCATGTCTCTGTTTGGGAAAAACCTGGAGAAAAGCATTGTGGCTCTCATAACTCACTCAGATGGAAGACAACCTAAAAATGTTATTCAAGCTCTTGAAGCTACAAAAATAAGATGTGCCAAAAATGAAAATAAGCAACCTATTTATTTTCTTTTTGATAACTCCCAAAGTGATAACCGATCAGAGGACACTGAATTTCTAAAAATTGCTACTGAAATTTCAGAGAGAGGATTGAGAACCTTTACAGCCTTCTTGGAGAAGAAAACAGCCCAAAAACTGATAATGACTACAGATGTCCTGAATGAACGCATCAGCCTGACAGCCTGTATCCAAAACCTGCAGGAGAGAATCCTACTAATAGAGCAGAGACAAGAGGAACTCAAACAAACTCATGATGCGCTCGTCAAACAAGTAGAAGACATGAATAAATCAGAGACGTTCACTGTTGAAGTCGATGTTGTTTTCAAAGAAAAGGAGCCTCTGAAAAGTCAAAAACTTTTTTTCAGGCAAAATATTTTTGAGAAAGCAATGGTCTGCACCATCTGTAAGGAGAACTGCCACTATCCTGGCTGCACACTTGTTCGCAGTCCCCAACATTGTGAGGTCATTAGAAAAGGGCATTGCACTGTCTGTACTGGTAAATGTCCTGCATCAGCTCATGTGAAGGAAAACTGGAGATATGTCACTAAGACCAAGAAGGTTAAGAAGACTGTAGGAGTTCAAAAAGACATAAAGAGAGAGAAGGGTGATGTTGAGAAAAACTTTAATGTTGTAAAAGGTCTTGTAAATGAAATACAGAAACTGAGATCAGAGAAGTTCCAGCTCATCAATGAAGCGTACCAACATGTTATCACACTGGAGGAGATTGCCCTCAAAGTTAATGCTGGGGCCACTTTAGTTCACTTGGATTTCTTGATTGCAAAGATGAAGGAAATAGGAGACACTAAGAAAGTTCAGAAACTGGAAGAGATGAGAACCCAAATGGATGAAGGGACCAAATTAGCACTGCAGTACTTGTGGGGCAGAGTAACAACCGTGTAAAAAAGGGAAGAATCAACAGTCACAACAAATCTGTGACAAGTTTAACAAGAAAGTCTCATTAGGTGCATGACTCTGAAAAGGTTGTACTTCATGAAACTTTGATATAAAACTTTGATTAGGTTTTTAATAAAGGAATTTACCAAAGTATTTTGATAAAGGGAAAATGATTTAATTATTTAAGATAATAAATTGCATCTTTTGTTCAACTACTATTTTTTAATCTTTGTGGTCATGTAACTTGAGAATATGATGTACAATATCAGAGAAAACAGAGTAATTAACCAGAGACTGCATCTCTTGCTTCTTGTAACGAGAAACAAGAGTAACAAGGAGCAAACCAACAAATATTTTATGACAAAAATGATGTATCATTATAATGATGAACTCCAATTAATAGACTGCAAACTTGATAAATTAGTAGTATGTTGGGAACTGTTACTTTTACAATCTTTTCCACGATTCCAATAGTTTGAATAAATGTTAAAATATTCAGAAATATGATTATGTGCAGCTATGTTCAACAGTAATTACACCACTCATTGTAACCGGTGTATTGTATTTAACAATAGGTAGGTTAGTGTTGGTATGATTCTGACTGTAAAACAATCTATTGGAAAAATACTTAGATTTAAATGTTTTGATACCATTTTGATGCCACAAAATATTGATACAATTTGAAACATATATCAAAAAGAAATATTGAAAATTGTTTTTGTTTTACCTCCTTCTTCTTAAGTATTTTCTTGAACTAAACTGAATTAGTTCAGTTGAAATTCAGATGTTCTCCAACACAATTTGCCTTAAAAGTACATTTTGACAATGCAGTTTTGACTTGTACTGTATAATACATTACTTTTAGCTGTAAAATAGACTTGAAATGCTGTCTAAGTTTAGCTCAATATTTTGGACCATTAATAGAGTTTCTTTATTTCCTTTGTGATATAATCAGAAATGAAGTTGTGACTAACTATGACTGTATATATCCTGAGACACTCCAGTTAATGTTCTGCATAAAATTATTGGTCTTCTGTGAATTAAATATTTGATAAAATCAGTATGCTCCGTGTATGTTTATTGGATCTCACTCAAATCAGTGATTGGATCTGTACAGAAACTAATATCTGTTTAAATTCAGACTGTCAGTGTGAAAATGTAATATTAAAGTTTAAAGAAACTTTCAAAATTAGACTGGAAATATTCTCTACAAATTCATACTCTACCAGTGTATTTTGGATTATAAGTCTTTTAAACGATAGTCTGCCCTTGCGTTTAGTCCCTTGAAACCTCCATCAGAACCTGGAGCAGGAACAAGTGTAATTTGCTCAGTTTTTTCCTTCTTATATACTTCTGATATTAAATACCCAGTATGTGTGACATTGCCATCTAAGATGTGCCTTTATGCAGAAAATGACTATTATTCTGCTGCATTTATATTCTATTTATTTTTAGTTTGAACAAAAACAAATATCTACCGATGTATCTTAAATAAAGCATGATAATAAACTGACCTTAAAAATAGATAGAAGACGGTTTTTATGCTTATGTTCTATGTTCCAGTAAATCTCCAAGCAAGGTTAGTGACTCAAAGTGTCCGCCTTCATCTTCTACCTCACCGGCTCGTACACCTGCTCCTCTGCCTCGAACTAAACTGAGAGCAGGACCCCCCTCTCTAGACATCAGCAGTGCAGCAGTGAGGTATGTAACGAGGAATCTCACTGTCTTCCCTGCAGCTAATGTTTAAAACATCCATGACAAGATTCCAGGTCTCCTAACAAACACTAACACCTGTAACCTTATTATTCGAGCTGTGTATCCACCACAAGGCAAATGAATCACACATTTGCAAAGTTGAAAATGGTATCAATCAATGATTGCTACAATCACTCACTATTCCAACTACTGACTCACCACCAGGTGGCGCTCTGTGTCTGAATAAGGTGGTTTTATACCAGAGAGCTTGGCTATGACAAAATTGTACCAAGCTTTTCCACTGTAACCAATAGGAAAATTCAACTGCTTAGGTACTATTTGCCCTAAGGAGGGCAACACTAAGACAGTTCTACGTAAAATATTTCAGAACTTACTTTACATGAAAATTAAAAATTCACTCAAAATTCACTAAATTCACTCAAACATAAAAATAGAGCCCTAAATAACCAATTTATACAGTTTATAAGTAAAAAAACACATTTAGTTTATAAAGGACATGATGCAAAGGACAAGTGGAAAAAACCTGAAATCACTCTGAAGGTATTGCTGATTATACTTTAGGTTAATATTCCTTTGGTGGTTTTATTATTTTGACTCCATCCAAGCTATTGTAATTTATAGTACTTCCTAGATTTAAACTTCCCATATACTGAAGTCATTGGGTCTTAAATGTTTTTAAGGCTTTAATATAAGCTTGATAAATATTTAATATTGTTACATTTAACAACTAGTTTTGAACGGATGAAATCAGTATACAGTATAAGTTTTCAAAATGGTTTGAGTAAGTTTGTTTCTCTTCTAGGAATTGCACACTGGACACCATAATCTCCAAAAGTACTCTGATTCAGTCAGGAAATCCATCTGTTTACCAGCTGAGGCCAAAAAAGGAAAAATCTGCAAAGCTGACAAAACTGACAGTTGGTGAAAAAGATGGATGCAAGAGACATAAAACAATCCTATTGGTTGGTGAAACAGGAGCAGGAAAATCCACTTTCATCAATGCACTGGCCAATTTCACCATGGGAGTGAAGTTTCAGGATGAGGTTTGGTTCCAAATCGTGGAGGAGGTGGACCATGAAACGTCTGAAGTGATTGTCTATGAAATATTTGGTTTTGAAGGTAAAGCCATACCCTACTCTTTGAGCATTATCGATACTCCGGGATTTGGAAGCACCAGAGGGATAGAACATGATGTTAACATCAGTCAGCGATTACTTGACTTGTTTCAATCAATGGATGGTGTTCATGCAATTCATGGAGTGGGTCTGGTAATGAAAGCAAGCGATAATCGTCTCAGTGACCGACTGATGTATATCTTGAATTCCATCATGTCGCTGTTTGGAAAAAACATAGAAGACAACATCGTAGCTCTCATCACTCACTCAAATGGAAGAACACCAAACAATGTCCTTCAAGCTCTTGAAGTTTCAACCATTAAATGTGCCAAAAATGAGAAGAAGCAGCCTGTCTACTTCTTGTTTAATAACTGTCAGAGCGAAGACCGGAACGAACTAGCAAAATACCTGGAAGGGGCCAATAAGATAACAGAGAAAGGACTGACAGAGTTCACTGCCTTTCTGGAAAAGGCGCAACCTCAAAATGTGAAGGCAACGGTTGTTGTTATAAAGGAGCGCAGTGAACTGACAGCCTGCATTCAAAATCTGCAGGAAAGAATAATTGAAACGGAACAAAAACAGGAGCAAATCAGACAAATTCAACATGACCTGATTAAATATAAAGAAGAGATGAAAAAGAATGAAAATTTTACTATAGAAACAGAGGAGTCCTACAAAGTCAAAGAACCTATAAATGCCAAAAACCAGTTTAAAGGTGGTTCTTTTGAAGGAGCTATGTGCTGTACTCGCTGTGAGGAGAACTGTCACTATCCTGGATGCATTCTGGCCCCAAGTCCTGCCTTCTGTGATGTCATCACAGCAGGTCACTGCATTGTTTGCAGTGGGAAGTGTCCCACATCTGATCATGTGAAAGAAAATTGGAGATATGTGACCAAAACAAGAAAAGTTAAGATGACTCTGAAAGAAATAAAGCAAAAGTATGACAACAGTAAAACTGAAAGAGAGAAAAACTTGAGTTACTTAGAAGGTCTGGAGACAAAAATTAAACATCTGACTGCAAAGAAACATGAGCTGCTGGATGAGTCCTACAAGCATGTTGTCAAACTAGAAAAGATTGCTCTGAAAGTTGATTCAGCATCTACTTTAGTCCACCTGGACTTTCTGATTGAGAAGATGAAAGAGAAAGGAGACAAGAAAGTCCACAAACTAGAACGAATTAAAAGAAACATGGATGAAGGAAGCAGAGCAGCTTTACAATACCAGCATATTGCAGAGAATCAGCTGTAGATGCAACGATGAGGTCATTATTCTGACTTAACTGACTAAATCTCTGATGTTACTTTTTTCATGTAATACAAAATAAATTTATCATCAAACAAAATGTGGTGGAGGGAAAATCTTGCTCATTTGCCACATAATTCATTATGAAACAGCAAAAAGGTTATGTGTCAACTACAGGAATGCAGACAACATTAATGGTCTGGTTTATTAAAGATGCCATAAAACATAACTATGATTAATGGTGGAGATTATTGTAGGCACAATTGTGTTTATTTGTAGTTTCATTTCCACCCACACAGGTGGAGAGTGGTCCATTAAACTGTTTTAGGTAGAAAACATATTTTCAGTGTTCACAACAGTACTTTGACGACAGAAAAATAAAAAAACATTGTTAAACACAAATAATAAGAATGTTCCAAAGTAATCTAAGATGCATATCTATGTATGTATGTATAAACAACTGTGAAGATAATTATTTCAAAAAGGCAATAAAGCATTTTTGTTCTTTAACCTAAAAATTTGATTAAACAGATTAGAAACCAAGCATGTTTGTCTCCTGGTTTCCCTGATGGTGCACCTTATGAAAAATTATATTCTTGGTTTTTTAATGCTGCACTAACTTAGAGATAGAGTGAGAAGTTCAGATATCCAGGAAGGACTCAGAGTAGAGCCGCTGCTCCTTCAGGTCAAGAGGAGCCATTTGAGGAGCTCGGGCATCTGATTCAGTCCCTGCTGGATGCCTTTCTGGTGAGGAGTTCATGACCCACCAGGAGGAGCCCTGGGGAAGACCCAGGACACGCTGGAGGGACTTCGTTTCTCGGCTGGCTTGGAAGTGCCTTAAGATTCCCCTGGAGAGAACAAGTGGTGGCGGAGAGGGAAGTCTGGGTGTTTTTACTTAGGCTGCTACCCCTGCAACCCGACCCCAAATAAGCAAAAGAAGATGGATGGATAATGGATGAATTGGTGAATGATTGGATGGATGGATGGCTGGATAAATAAATGCACATACACACACACACACACACACAATAGAATACAGACAGTAATGTTAGCTAGCTTGGTTAGCTAGCTAGTTTTGAGAAACATGCTCTTTCAATCCCCCCCAACTCTCCTACCCCCCCCCCCCCCCCCCCACACACACACACACACACACACACACACATAACGGACGCTGACATTGTTCCAACATTGCTGTTGTAAAATTGCTGTAAAATATGAAAGGAATCTGTATTCCTTTCATATTTTAATTAACCTGCATTATAGACATGCAGGAATTTACTACCTTTTTATTTTAGAGGTAGTAATAAATTCCTACCTTTAGAAAGTATCTGTATCAGTAGTGGCAATACTGGCCCTGTATTTACTTGGCATCAGATCAATACCAAAATATGCAATATCATACACCTGTTGCTTGTTTAATAAGTATTCAAAGAATAGAAGCTGCTCAGTGGCAGTCAACTAGATAGACAAGTTTAGAAAGTTCATGACGACAGAGAAAGTGTGGACAAAGAGCCCAACAGAAGATTCTTCAGATGCTCACAAGAGAAAACAGAAGGAGATCATAGAACGAATCCAACTCCAACCAAAGTCAGGCTGGGCCTCAATACACCACCTCTAGCAGATCATATGAAGCAGGAGAGGAGAGTGGAGAGCACATTCCAACCACAGATTGAAATTAGAAATATCTGATTGGAGAATAGAATAGAATAGAATAGAATAGAATAGAATAGAATAGAATAGAATAGAAGTACTTTATTCATCCCAGCAGGGAAATTATTTCGCAGTTACAGCATAGAGACAAGACACACAACAACCACCACTGAGTAGCAATTGTAAATAAAATAAAAATAAAAAATAAAATATAAAATGCTATAAATTGTAAAAATATCAAATGCTGTTAATATAAAAGCAGCTTAGAGCAGTCCTTGCAAAGATTCAAAATGCAGATACAGTATGTATATGTAAATATATGTACAGCAGTGTGCCACAGTGCAGTTGTGTGAAATCGGACTGATTAGTGCAGAACAATGATTTAGCTTTTATTGTACAGTGAGATGGCCTGTGGCAGGAAGGATTTCCTGTATCTGTCCCTACGACAGCGGAGCTGGAGCAGCCTATGTGAGAAGGTGCTCCGCTGTCTGTCCACTATGTGGTGGAGAGGGCAAGCAGAGAAAGGAGACAGGATACAAAGAAACAAGTAAATATCCTAAGAGAGATGATGATGAAAGAAACAGCTCATTGTGTTCTGGTACAAGAACACGCGAATGAAGACATACAAATATCACAAAAGCACAAAGTATCTTATGTGCTTGAGGTACATAGACACATAACCAAGTTTTTATCCCAGGTCCTTTTGTTATAAATTCTCATAGTCCATCAGTCTATCCATCCATTTTCTATACATGCAGGGGTTTGTAAACCCTGTACAGGTAACCAGTTAAATATTTGAGTGTTGGAAATCAAATTTAATTATCTTGAAACAACGTAATTACTTCTGTTCTCCACCAGATGAAGTTGTTCAAACTCAATGCTATCAGCTGCCCACTATCACTAGAGAAATGTATCAGTGTATAAATGAGTTTGAGTGCAAATGGGTGAATGTTGTTCTGGTGTATAGCTGTTTGAATGGTCAGTAAAAGTAGAAAATGACTATTTAAATTAAGTTCTTTTCAAATACCTTAACCTAACTTTATAGAATATAGAAGGAGCACTTATTGAAGCACTACAACTTGTCAGAATGTCCAACATTTACACAAAATAAAGACGCAGAACATGTTGATGCACTTTTTAAATTGTTGACTGTGTTCAACGATCTTGTATTTTTTGTTTTTATGATGTGAAGCACTTTGAACTGCCTTATTGCTGAAATGTACGAATAAACTTGATTTTATTTGCTTTTTATAACCCTTTATCATAACAGCTACCTTTAAAAAACAGATGTAGTGCATGTTGATGCACTAAAATCCTTTAATTACAATATGAAAGGAATTTGTATTTGTAGCATATTTGAAAATAACTGAATTGTTATTCAATATAAAATGGCTTTTAACCAAGTAGACAGGCTAGGTTTTCTTCCCTTTTTCAGAAGAGTAGGTGCGACTCAAAAAAGGAGCAGGTAGGCTAGAGTTTTGCAGCTGCGAGTATTTTGTATTTGCATTGTGAATATTATATTTACATATTTACAACCACACATTGGGATATGAAACATAGGCATGAATGAAAGAAAAGGGAAAAAAACAATGAAATAAAAAAAAAGAAAAATACAAGGGAAAAAAAAAACAACAAACGACAAAAAAAACTAATTAATTAATCGGTCCCAAAGTTAAAGTTCATCTCACACCCCCCCTTAGTCCATCCACCCCGAATGGGGATCAATCAGGCTCACCAACAAGGCGAGTATCCGGAGCTTGATTCACGTCTTGGGTAAATGAAAGTCCAATCAAAGAAGGAGCAGAGTCCTTTGTAGGATTCTCCTACCGGCTGGGTAGGAGAAGTAAACAGTCCTTAATCACCAACAGGTGAATTCTTTCCTTGGCTCTAGGCCTGGTCTCATAGCTCGCCATCCATCTGGCCTGAACAACAAAACAGGACCACTTCCTCAATATAATTATATTTTCTAATATTCTTAGTGTATACACGGTTCAATAAATAATTCTATCATATTCAATCAATTGCAATAAATCTAAAATTCAATATAAATTACATTCATGAAACATTCAATAAATATACACCATATTATCAATTAACATGAAATGTAAAATACTAATACAAACCAGTGCTCAATAAATACTTCAATTACCCGTTTTGGTTATCAAAAGCAATGTTCAATCAGTTTTTAGTGGCTACACAATAGCAGTGATTACAAGCCAACGCTAAGTCATTCATAACAACACTCACCAGTTCCGCAGTTTTGTGTCATACTACCGGATCTTTTCCATCTCCCTTTCCGGCTCACAATAATGGGCTCCTACAGTTCAGTACATTAAGTGAGCATCGTACATATTTACAGACATTAAATGATACTACGCTTTAACTGACCTGCCAGCTCTGCTCCTTCCGACGCGATCTAACCTTCATGCCTTTCGCTCCAGCTAATATACCGAGCCAATAAACTGCGACGGTACACGTGACCCCAATACTTAGCCACGATTGGCTAAATAATCTCGCGAGAATCACTCCTAAGGTTATTAAAACATCGCGAGATTAAGGCTAAAAGGCAAAAGTAGAAAATCAAAGGACATGAAGGTTTAAAATGACACTTAGGTTACATATTGTTTTCATATTGTAAGGAACTTGTGTATTAGCCATGAGTAGCACATCTTGATGTAATAAATACCTACCTCAGAAAAACCTACCTTTTTACAATCGGAGGTAACACATGGTTGACAAATTAAAAAAGTCAGAATATCCTACCTTGATCAAATTCAGAGGTAACACGGCTTGGGCTATAGCTTCAGATTAACAACTTACCTGAATTTCTAACTTTAGAATGAAACAGTGTGTGTAGTGAAATCAAAACTCAGTGAATATGAATGTTTAAGTGGCAAATGGCCTGTACTGGTGTAATGCTTTACGAAGTCCTGAGGACTCCAAAGCACGTTACATTACGCTGATTATGTGAATACATGCTGACGGTGGTACGCTACATTGTAGCCCACAACTGCCCTGGGGTAGATTGCTAGAAATAAAAAAATAACATTTAATTCTTAATGTGACAACCAAAAGTGGGACCAAGTCATTGCTTTTCAAGTCTCTAGTCTTTATCTTCAAGGACAATTCCTCATTGGGGCGGGGGGTGACACAGGACAGAGGGTGGAAGGAGGAGTGACCCCTTGTATTTTTCTCCATACTTATCAGGTCAAACCACATAGTGCAATACGATATCACTGGTCAATCTATCCACCAAATTCTTATATTTTTTTTGCGTTGTATTTATATTTACTTATATTCTTATATTCTATATTCTTATTCCTTGTTTCTTGCATAATTTAAGGTTTTGGTTACTCACATTTGGTGTGTACCTTAGTATTTAATTTGTATTTTGTATTCTTTTGCACCTTTGCTTACTGTGTGTTAACTTTGTTTTTTGCCTGGGAGCTGCTGGTAACTTCAATTTCCTGAGGGAGTCTTCCCAAGGGATCAATAAAGTACAAGTCTAAGTCTAAGTCTAAGTCTGAGTCTGAGTCAGAAAAGTTCCAGGTCTTAAAATGGGAATTTAAAGTCCTTTGTGTCTTTTTTAACAATGTTGCAATTATTTGTTAAATGTAAATAATAGATAATGTGTACCATCTTAAATGTGCATTTATCTCAAACCATGATGAAACATGTGCAACTGAACTTACAAAGTACAAAAAGAGTCATTCTAAAATCATTCCTCTATATTTTAAAGCACAATTAAACTTAGCTGCAAGACACATTCAGTCAAAAATTAACTGCCTGGAGTAAACCTATTCTAACATGTTTTTCTGATGCAGATGTCTTCAAGTACGTGATCTGTCCTCTAAACAGTCAATGTTGTGACGGAGAGGAGACTGAGATAAACTATCTTCATTAAGTTCAAGTGAAGAACCGTTTTCTGAATCGGAGCCCCGCTCACCTAACGGCAAAAACTAACAAGCTGCAACTTATTCATGGATGAGCACCAGATTTAAAAAAGCATGACAAAAACTGCAAGAAAATCAGCGTGGCCTGGAGCGCACTAGCTAATAACACAAAGTTAGCTGAAGTCAGCTATCTCATCATAGTAATGGAAATTACCACCTACTGCTCTTTATGCAACTTCAAATGTTGGGCAAAGTTGGACGTTGTTCCGTCTCCATCTGTGATTCTCATCTTGCATGTTGCACTTTGTTTTTTGTTGAGTACTTTGCAGGTAATGTAACCAAAAGAAACATGATAAAATAAACAATATTTCAACTGTTTTACCCAAAATGAATTACTTCTGCCCAGACACAACCTCTTACTGCGAACCAATCTGATGAATAAGAGCGCACGCTGAATTCAGCAGGTCCAATGAACAGACGAGATGCAGTCACATCTCTCCATCTGGGACTCTTGTCTACTCAGTCTCTCAGTAGCTTGCCATCTTCTGTCGGGGTAAAAAAGACGAAACTGCTTCATCGGTGTAGTTAGAGACAACAGCTCTTCTTGGAGAATCTATAATTATTTCAGGTTCTTTCTGCAGGAACTCAGACAATCAGTTTCATGCAGCTAGTCTTATTTTCCGCTGGGGTAGAGACACCGGATGCAGACTGTATACTACGTATATACTTTACTTTGGCTTCAGGGATGTTTTTGAAGATGAAGTCTTTTCCTTCGCTAGTGAGATCAGTTTGGCCACACACAAATCCTCCCAAATACAGCCTGTGTGTGAGCAAACAGGAAGAAATGTTTGTCAGTGTTTGACCACCCACAGATAATCAACACACTCACAAGATGGCAGCCAAAAACAAAGGACATAGCGACTGAAATGCTGCTTAGCAGCTGTTCTAAGTCTCACATGTACCTTTAAATACCGCTCTCGTCCAGCGGTGAGTGAACTGTTCATGTGTGTCCTCCGCAGCGCAGCCTGTGAGCCGCGAGCAAGTAGAAAAAATGCTGCTGCCATTTTGTAGATCTGTGACGTCACTAAGAAACAACTATTAATGGCTTAATATTGTGTACTCTGGGATTCAGGGTTTTTACCAGTCTCTGTTGATCTCTGTAGTTTTTTGTTCTCTCCCATGACAGAGCCCAACACTAATATGCCATTATACTACATTTTGTGTCCCCAGTGTTCAACCGTATGGAGATGAGGTGGTTTTACAGGCGTGTCCGAGAGACCTGGACATTTGCTGGTTAAATCCACGGCAAAAGGAAAAGTTCCTTGACAATTTTTAGATGCATCCCTGTTCCAACACTCCTGAATGAAATGGCTGCGTTCCCTCAGTCATCCAGCTCTGCAGAGGCCTGGAAACTAGTAGTTCATTAGGGTCAGCCAGGAAGAAAAGTAAACACAATAAACTGCCATTTCGAAACATTGTTCCTTACCACCACCATCCAAATGTCTGAGTACTGTTCATCTGAAACAATAACAAATTACTTTATGACAATTACTATACAGAGAAATGCATCCCAAAACAAAAGGCATGTAGAGGAACCTAATATTCATCAATCTAACTGGAACTCAGCCTAATGAAGCTCATTCGTCTCTAGGATATTTCTATTCTATTCTTGCTACAATATATGGAGTTAGTAGCTTTTGAACCTTTTTATTAGAGACAGTCCAGAATCATGTACAAAATAAGTTGTGCTTCCTGACCAATGCTGCTCTTATTTTATTTAAATCCACTCTCTAACTCAGGGGTGGGCAATCCTGGTCCTCGAGGGCCGGTGTCCTGCAAATCTTAGATGTCTCCCTGGTCCAACACACTTGAATCCAATAACTCAATCACCTCCTAAGTGCAGTCAAGTTCTCCAGAGTCCTGCTAATGACCTCATTATTTGACTCAGGTGTGTTGAAGTAGAGATGCATCTAAAAGTTGCAGGAGACCGGCCCTCGAGGCCTGGAGTTGCCCACCCCTGCTCTAACTGCAGAGTAAACGTCTAATGCAGCGGAGCCCAAAGTGGGTGAACAGGTGAGCCAACACTGGGTGCTACACTAAACACGTTAGTTTAAAGGAAATAAGCTTCCGCATATACTGTTAAAACATTTCCCCACACAGTTTTGAGCTTTAGTCTTTTTCTGTTCACCATCATCATTAGCATTAGCGAGCACTAGCTACCTGGGTGTGTGAACACAGACATCAAAACTCAAACCACAAAGAAACGCTGGTCAGAAACTAAACCTACATCTAGCTAATAATAATCAGAATAATAATAATAATAATAACTTACCTCGAGTGAAAAACTTTATGATCTGCAGAATAACAAAAACCAGAAAGTGCGACGCTCTGAAGTGAACGGGATCGGCCAGGCCGGAGCCCAGGGGCAAATCATCAGGGTAATGATGAGTTTTGTAATTTATCCAAGTATCTGTCAATCAACTTATACACACATTTGAGCAGCTTCTGGTTAATACATAGGTTTTGTTATATTGTTTGTCAGTCTACATTGCATCAATCTCAGGGCCCCCTAGTGGCTGCGCTGGCACCTGAATGGTCCAAGAATATTAAAGGAGATCATTAACCCAAAGATTAGAAATCAGTGCTCTGATTGGACCAACCAGCAAGGAAAACTTCACCATAAAATGAAGGGTTTCTGTCTTTGTGATGAAGAGTCAGTGTAAAACATGATGTAAATGAGAAATGCAGAAATATGTGATATGTCAGGCATAACATCGGTTGTTCATATCAGCCCGGTTTACTTAACCAACAACACTGCTGTCCTTACCTTTTCAGCAGCCGTTTCAATAGATACTTATGACTCTCAGGACGACATCAAAAGCTGCAGATGGTTGTTAATCAATCTGTATTTTCTACTGATCTTCGCCGACCTTTCCTGATGACGAGCTTCTCCAGTGACCTTCTTTTCCATTGATATGGAGCCTGTGGAATCAAATAAATACGAGTCACGGCCGAGTTTATATTGTTGTAGTTTTGATTTTCTTATTTCAAAGGACAAAACATGTAGGTACTACAGTATGTCAACGAGTTAAGAGCTGTTAGGATTACGAGCAGAAAATGTTGCAGAAATCCAACAAATCCATCGTTAACTCAAAATTCATTAAAGTTCATGACCTGGTGTAGAGTTATATTCTACAAGTTCTGTTTGAAGCACACAACACACTTGCAAATAATTTATTAAGAGAGACAGCATTTATTACTTGAGGGGATCATAGATTACTTTTAAAAGAAACTCAGGACTAAACAAATGGAACATTGTGTGAAGAAAATCTGTGGAACAATCGATCAAAAGAAACCAAATAATATGTAATAATTATTGAATGGTGAATAAAGGTGAGGAAAATAATTCCAAACGTCAACATTTCTTTACATATTTTGTAGCATTGTCTGTGGGCTTGCAAAGGGAGTCGCTAACCAGAAGCTAACGCTGTTTGGGGGCAAGGCCTTCTTCTTGTTTTTTTTTTATGGCGGTTGGCAAACAACTTTTAGGTGCATTATCGCCACCTTCTAGACTGGAGTATGGATCAGATGTAAAGTCACTATAATCTTCCCATAATACCTGTTCTCCTTAGAAAATTAAAAATACTATTAAAAACTACGTCCCCTGATGATCTTTGAAGCAAACTTCTAATATCTAATTTATTTTTATTCCTATTTAAATTTCTAATTAACTCCTTCCTTTCTCGAACATACTTACGACATTCTAAAAAAAAATGTTGTATTGTTTCTAATTTCCCACAATAACTACAGAAACCTGTATCATGTTTATTTATTATTTTAAGAGTACTGTTTAAACCTGTATGTCCAAACCTTAATCTAGATATAATATCTTCTTCTTTTTTATTCCTGCTACATTTCCTATATTCTCCAACTTTTCTTTGGATGTTATAATAAAATCTGGCATTGCTTCCTTTATCCCACTGTTCCTGCCATTTACCCTTAATATACATTTTACTAATATTTTTAACCTCATTTTTACTCATTTTAATTTTTAAATCAACAATACACTTTTTTGCTGCATTCTTAGCAAAATTATCTGCCAGCTCATTCCCTAGTACTCCAATATGAGCAGGAACCCAAACTAATTTGACCAGAATGGGGGCAAGGCCTGGAAAAGTTGGAGACTTTTGAGAGAAAGAGCAACGACTCCATTCATTCAAAACTGTTGCTCATTTCCACGTCATATGTTAATTTTAACATAAAAACGAATAGCGAATAAAAAATTAAATGGCTAATATGGACGGACGATATTAAATAAACTTGTGCAAAGACTGAAAGCCACGTTGCTCTGTTAGCAGACTGAGCTAACTAGCATTAGCTTAACAGCTAGCATGCTACTAGCCTAAAAAGTATCGCGTTGTTCACACTAACATTAACTTTAGACTTTTTTCGAGTTTACACTCTAATATTCTGCAACAGTATATACGTACGGTACGTTATGAATAATTTTAAGTATATGAAAATAGAAACACAAACGACATCGATACTTGGCTCCACCTACGTTGATCAGCGGCCTGGGGTAAAGAATCCTGTGTGTAGTTACACTGTCCAACCAGCAGATGGCGCTAAAACAGCCTCCTTACTTTATTTATTGTTCCATCCAGTTTAACCATGAAAAATAATCATTTAAAAAGCGCCACAGAGCAATTATTAGTAAGCCATATGAAAAATAGAACAACAATAAATGCAGTGAAATAACTGCTGGAAGTTGCACCTGACGTTCCATCAAGTAACCACCAGGTGGCTCTAAACCGACCCGTTTACTTTGTTAAAAATTTATATTGAAACGTTTTAAGTAAGTTTTTAAAAAATAATAATATTAGTTCATTTTTAAAGTTACTTCTACCGTTTTTTCTTTTATAACTACTTTAGCTTTATTTTTTATTTAAACAACACTGGATTATTCAAAATACATAATACAATTTTTTTATTTGCTGCGGTAGTTGTTGATTTGTATATTTTTATTTTATTTTTGTTGTGATTACGCGTCGACATATATTCTTAAAACGATCAATTCGGTTCGGATTGGTATTACCAGGGTTCTGTTTAGAAATTACAGAAGTGGAAGTTGTGGTGGATTTTCCCACGGCCCATGAACGCATCCCCATCTCGTTGGCAATGACGTGTCAGGAAGCCCCGGAAGCTGTCAGTAGTGTCTCCAAAATGGCCTACCAGACCCTCCAGCAGGAATATTTACAGATTCCTGTTGTTACCAGGGCTTACACCACGGCCTGCGTCCTCACCACGGCTGCAGTGGTAAGACTAACCCGAAACGAACCGAGCCGGACCGAACCGAGTCGGTCAGTCAGTCAGTCAGGACTCTGCTGGTTTCTGTTGAGCTCCAGATGTTTCTGTTGCAGATCCGAGTGTGAGCTGCTCATTCAGGAAGTTAGCTTCACGTTTAATGTTGTTCCGAGCTGAGAACTCAGTCAGGGTTCGGTTCCGGTCCGTTTAACCCGGCCTTGAGCGCAGTCAAAGATTATAATCTGGTTTTATTTAGTCTCAAGCGGTTGGGGGGGAACCGGTTCCCTCCGTCACAGACTGGCCCTGAACGCACCATCGGATGTTTAACATATTTACCTTCAGCCTGACCTCAGGAGGGTTTTATTGACAGTTAAATCTGTTTTATAATTTTAATTATGAATTGTTCGTTGTGGATGTGGAGTTCTGACTGACGGTGACCCGGACCTGACCCCAGCTCGGAGCAAACACACCAGGCTGAGGGTTCTGGTTGGTTAGAGTCCGGTAGAACAGTTGATGTTTGGGATGGAAGATGAGGAGGAAACTTCCAGATGTTCCTGAACATCCCGTAATCTGAGCAGAACTGGGAGGAAGGCCCTGCTTCCCGCTGAATAAAAGGTTAAAGTTATGTCGCTTTCTCCAGTAGCAGTCAGTTTACCAGCGAATCTGAGGAGGCCTCTGACTGGGTTAAGATTCTATGGGTTTAGGGTCACAGTTCAGGGATTATTTAAGTTTTTGATATGCTAATCAGATGCTCTCAGTTGCTATAGCGACACCTTATTGCCATGGTTACGCATCATGATAAGTGTAATCCATGCAGCTGCTCAGCATCCAGAAGCAGAGGTGATAATTATCCAAACAGCTGAACCAGAAACTGATGAGGTGAGCCAATCAGAGCTAAGGCAGCAGAGCTGCTGCGTCATGATTGGAGTGATTCAGCCACGACGTCCGGGCCAGGATGGACCCGCTCCGGCTCAGGGTTTCCCAGCGTTAATCCAGCTCAGGTTGACCATAATCTCTGGAATAATCCTGGTTTCTGAAGCTGCTCAGGTTCTTTCTGGTTTCCTCCTGCAGCAACTGGAGATCATCACACCGTTCCAGCTCTACTTCAACCCAGACCTGATTCTGAAGAACTACCAGGTACCGAGTCGCTCCTTTACCTTTCAGTAAACTGGGTCAGAACCAACGCAGCTGAAGGATTTTCTCTTGTCTTCTCAGGTATGGAGACTCATCACCAACTTCCTGTTCTTCGGTCCAGTTGGCTTCAATTTCCTGTTCAACATGATATTTCTGTATCCTGGTTTGCATGTTTCTGTTTCACAGCAGCAGATGTTGCTGCTGCTGACACGACCCAAGAGGTTCTGAAGCTGCAGCTAAGCTAATCGTTAGCCGCAGCTAACGATTAGCTTAGTAATCAAATATTCTGACGATTAATCGGATGTTATGATGATTAATAAGGCCCAGTCTGTGTTTCGGGTCCAGTCTGTGTGTTTCAGGCCCAGTCCGTGTTTTGTTTTTTTGCCCAGTCTGTGTGTGATTTTTTGGGCCCAGTCTGTGTGATTTTTGGGCCCAGTCTGTGTGTGATTTTTTGGGCCCAGTCTGTGTGATTTTTGGGCCCAGTCTGTGCGTGTTTTCCCTAACCTATGGGTCCCAGGTACCGGTACTGCCGGATGTTGGAGGAAGGCTCCTTCAGGGGTCGGACGGCTGACTTCGTCTTCATGTTCCTGTTCGGCGGCCTGCTGATGACCGTATCCTTCCGGCTCGGGGCGTTTCCATGGAAACAGCGTTTCACTGTAGACCGAGAAACTGTCCGGGACCACAAGTTTACATACAGCTGATGAAAGGACTTCCTGAAGATAAAGAATCTCTGAGTTTTTACAGACATAATTTAGCGATTCTGACCTGAAACCAGAGAGTCTGATTCTCCTCGCTCGCTGAGGTGTATGTAAACTTGTGGCTCCTTTAACGGCGCTGAGCAGATCTTCGGCATCTTCGTGAGCCTGGTCTTCCTCGGCCAGGCCTTCACCATCATGCTGGTGTACATCTGGAGCCGCAGGAACCCCAACGTGCGCATGAACTTCTTCGGCCTGCTGAACTTCCAGGCGCCCTTCCTGCCCTGGGTGCTGATGGGATTCTCCCTGCTGCTGGGAAACTCCATCATCGTCGACCTGCTTGGTCCGTTACGCCGCCGCCGAGCCGCCGCCGGGCCGCCTCAGAACTCATCCTCTGTTTTGTTTCCAGGCATCGCTGTGGGTCACGTCTACTACTTCCTGGAAGACGTTTTCCCCAACCAGCCCGGAGGCGGACGCTGGCTCAGGACGCCGTCCATCATGTGAGGCTGCAGAACCCTTTACTGAATTTAGTTCTACATTTTATACGCTCATTTTACATTTCATGTTTCATTTCATTCTGCAGTTTATTTTACTTACATATTTATGAAAGTTTCTGTATGTTTGATTCAGTGTTTCACTTTATTTCCAAAAGTTAATAATTATATATTTTATAATTCAGTTATATATTTTTATTGACATATGTATGTCTTTGTTTATTACATTTTATTGGAAGGTGATTTATGGTTCAAATAAAAATCTGAACAGTGTGGCATGCATTTATATTGTGGCCCTCTCAGTCTAAATGGGGCCAGCCCCGAGCATGATAGAATAGAATAGAATAGAATAGAATAGAATAGAATAGAATAGAATAGAATCACTTTATTCATCCCAGCAGGGAAATTACTTCGCAGTTACAGCATAGAGACACAACAACTACCACTGAGTAGTAGTTGTAGATAAAATAAAAAATAAAATATAAAATGCTATAAATTGTAAAAATATCAAATGCTGTTAATATAAAAGCAGCTTAGAGCAGTCCTTTCAAAGATTCAAAATGCAGTTATGTATATGTAAATATATGTACAGCAGTGTGCCACAGTGCATTGTACAAAATGGGACTGATTAGTGCAGAACAATGATTTAGCTTTTATTGTACAGTGAGATGGCATGTGGCAGGAAGGATTTCCTGTATCTGTCCCTACGACAGCAGAGCTGGAGCAGCCTATGTGAGAAGGTGCTGTTTATTGGTGCTGCCATCCCCGTGTTTGGCTGAGCTTCCTGTCTCTGGCTCCGCCCACAGAAAGATGCTGTTCGACACGCCGGAGGAAGACGCCAACTACAACCCGCTGCCTGAGGACCGGCCCGGCGGCTTCGCCTGGGGGGAGGGCCAGCGCCTGGGCGGCTAGCGCCTGGGCGGCTAGCCCCGCGGTGCCTTCAGGGACCCTGCGGCGGAGACGGGAAGGGGACGGACGCGCTCGGTGTTTTCCTGATGTTTGTTTAGTTCTCGGTGAAGAATGCCAAACAGCCTGGACTGCTGGGGAGGAAACGGTTTTGTTGTTTGTGTTTTTGGCTTTGATCATCTTCAGAAACTCTTCGCCGGCGCCAAATCGTCACGCCGACGCCGTTTTCAGGAGCGCCGCGGTTCTGGACTGCAGACAAACGTTGGACAATGAGTCTGTGGGACTCCATGTTTATCTTGGTCTCAGATTAAAATCCTGACGTGTGAAAAAGATTTAAATATAAAACAGAATTTATTCCTTCTTTTCCATTTCACTTTTTAAACTAATAAATGTGTGCAGCAGCAAACGTTGATCAGTTTCATTTCCAGAGGTTTAACCGACTCCAGGTCGGAGGTCAGCAGGACGTCATGCAGGACACTGAGAAGAAAAGAGTTTAAAGGTCTGCAGCTTTAAACTCAGCAGGTATCAAACCACTGACGGAAACGACCTGGACGAATCATCAGGACTGACCTCTGACCTCCCGTTCACCAGCAACGTTACTGGAAAAGCTTCAACAGTTAAACAGCTTCCTAACTAAACCAGCGGCTTTGACTCCTTCCAGTCTGGTTTCCATGGTTACCACAGTACGGAGACTGGCCTAGTCAAAGTGTTCAATGACATCCATATAAATACGGACTGTGGGAGAACCACAGAGCTGGTTCTGGTTCTGGTTCTGGTTCTGTTGGACCTCAGTGTCAATCATTTTACTGAACCGACCGGAGATTTGGGTCGGACTCTCCGGTCCAGAACTCAACTGGTTTGAATCTGACATGAAGAACTGGGATTTCTCTGTTTCAACTGGAAACTTCTCATCAGAGGTCAAAGGTCACATGTGGGGTTCCCCAAGGTTCAACCCTAGGATCCTCTGATTCAATATCTATATGCTCCCACTGGCTCAGGTTATAACAGGAAATAATATCAGCTACCATAACTATGCAGATGACACACAGCTCTACGTTATGATGTCATCAGGTGACCTTTGACCCCATAAAGGTCAATGAATAAATGCTTAAAACAGATAAATGTGTGGATGAGACAAAACTTTATCCAGCTGAACAGAAACTGAAGTAATTCTCTTTGGACCTAGAGACGAATGATCTAGAGTTATAGATCTAGAGTTATAGATCTAGAGTTATAGATCTAGAGTCAATGCACAGATTCAGTTATTACAACTAAAAACCAGCGATCAGGCCAAAACCTGGGAGTAGGGATGGACTCTGACCTCTGACCTCTGCCCTGACCCTCCAGAGCCACATAAAGCCGGTTCCACGCTGGTTCTTCTCCCAGCTGCAGAACATTTCCAGAACCAGAGACTAAAGTCTCGGATCAGAGAACCTCATCCAGGCTTTGATTCCTGCAGCAGCGTCTTCACCGGTCTGATTGACAACCCAACGGTCCAGAACGCTGCTGCTGGAGTTCTGACTAGAACCAGGAGGATAGAGACACCACCCGGTTCTACACCACCCGGTTCTACAGTTCCTACTCTGGCTCCCTGTAGCTCAGAGAATAAACTATAAAAGTTTATAGTTTATGAATCACTAAACAGTTTAGCACCACATTAAACATCTGCTGCTGTTGTATCAACCTTCCAGACCCCTCAGGTTCTGGTTCTGGTTCTGCTCTGCATCCAGAACCAGAACCAGAACCTAACAGGGAGAAGCAGCATTCAGCTTCTATGCACCACAAATCTGGAACAAACTTCCAGAAAACCTAAAAACTGCTGAAACACTGAGTTCCTTTAAATCCAGACTAAATTCCAGATGTTCGAGCTGATTTAGAAACCTGATCATGAATCATTGATCAATAATCTGATGACGGCGTCCACTGTTTCTGCTTTATCTAGCAAAGCTCTTTGAAATGCCTTGTTGCTGAAAGGTGCTATACTGATCAAATCTGATTGATTGATCGATTGATTGAAGAAGGAACATTGTCACGAAGGAGGAAACAAGATAGGAAGGAAGGAAGGAAGGAAGGAAGGAAGGAAGGAAGAAAGGAAGGAAGGACACCATTAAGGGTGCAAACAGCAGCATACTGGAAAAGAAGGAGGATGCAACCTTTATACAGTTATTACAGATATTCTCCTGATGAACAACCACAGTGCGGCCATGTTTACCAGATTCTGCATCTGATTGGCTGACCAGGCCCTCCTGATGGCTCCTTCCCTGGTAAGCATGGAGCGTTACCCAGCGGTGTTTAGACAGAAGCACAACCTGCAGAACATCTTGTAAACAACTTGCAAAACTAAAATAATTTTTCTTTAAATGAAGAATAGTGTATAAATTGTACATTAAAGGAGGCTGGGGAATATGCTCGTACTTCTCCATTATGTGTATTATGGTGTGAACATGTTTGAAACAAATGTAAAATTGAATGAATTCAACTGCTAGAGCGTTTCTACTGATGAAACAGCATAACAAGATGTTCATCAAGCTTTATGCATGTTCACTGACAAGCTCAGGATTTTATTTTTATTTTTTTCAGATAAATTATCGACCTGTATTTAGATATTTATACCAGACATGTTAATACACAAGAAGAGTTTTCTTATTTATATAATTAGATATTTTTAGATGGTCAACCGCGATCCTTGTGTTTGTCATTTTTCTTTGAATCGAATAAATCTGCGATCTCCCACTTTTTCCGGAGGTTTTAAACGCGTCAGAAGCAGATCTAGCTTGTTAGCCCCGGTGTAGCAAAGATGCAGCTAGCTCTGAGTAAAACATTTGGCCAGAAACCAGTTAAGTTCCAGCTGGAGGAAGATGGAGACTTTTACATGGTGGGATCAGAGGTATGTCCGCGTGTGGCCACTGGTGCTGGAGGCTTGCTTCCCAGTAAAACCAGTCTAGGCTCTCCATCCTGCTGCTAGCCACCGTTAGCATGCTAACGCAGCTGTAAACAAAGACCGTAGTGGTTCTGGATTCATTCTGAGACCCAAAAAACGGCTCATTAAATAAAAACTAAGTTATAAACTTAATAATCCGGAACCGAACAGCTGGAGAATATTAATAATGACGTTTATTTCACAGCCTGCTGCTGATTTACGCTGTTTTTACCGCAATTTGTCCGTTTTTATAGAGACTATAATATAAGTTCATTTCTTAGGTTGAGTTGCTGTTTGGAAACTGATTTTAACAATAAAGAGCTCAATACACAAAATGAATAAATTTTACACCATTTAAAGAAACTAAAATATCGGTTTTTATGTCTGAAAGTGAAGGAATCGCCAGATTTCTGAGTTTTCTCGCTGATTTAAGCTGTAAAAATGTGTTTTAAAGTTAAGAGTTTATAACGGGAGGCTCATTATTTAACTGGAAAATGAAGCAGCTGTCAGGAAAGAAACAATTTCTGTGAAACTAATTAATGAAGTGAAACTTTGTGGTGGTTTGATAAAGACTGAAACCTGTAAAGGATTTATTTGTTGCCAGCAGATTTCCAGTTTTCCTCTCTGTATTTGATGTTCTGGTTCTGATCAGGTTCTCTTCCTGTCTGTCCAGGTCGGGAACTACCTGCGGATGTTCAGAGGTTCGCTCTATAAGCGCTACCCGTCACTATGGAGGCGGCTGGCCTCCGTGGAGGAGAGGAAGAAGATCATGGCTTCATCACACGGTGCGTCCTGCAGTTCAGCTGCTGCAGTTTGGTTTTATTTCTTCTTCTTCTCTGACGATCAGAAAAACTTTAATCTGCTGCAGGATTATTATGAACAGACGGTTTAATGAAGGAACAGTCAGCTGGAGCTTTGATAACGGTTTCCTCCCTTCATCAGCCTGAACTCTGCTGGTTAGAGCTGCTAGACGACCTTTGACCCCTGCCGTGTTCCTCCTGCTTACAGCCACCAGCGTGACGCTGCTGAAGGCCTCAGAGTGCGAGGAGATCTTCGACGGGAACGATGAGAAGTACAAGGCTGTGTCCATCAGCACCGAGCCTCCGGCGTACCTCAGGTAACCGGGTCGGGTCGGACCGGGTCGGGTCGGGTCGCTCTCAGGGACCTCAGACTGTTACAATGATCCTTTCAGTCTTTGTAGCTGTTCCACTCAGGGTGTTTGATGCTGATGATTGAACAGGTAAAAACTGAAACATAAATGAAACAACCAACCCGTCAAAAACATGGATAAAAACGAAACGCTGAAGACGGAGGTTTGAACTGTAAGATACAGGAAACTAAGAGACAGAACGTTTTTCCTCCAACATGATGAGTCTCCTTATTTCCTGGGCAGGAAGCAGATTCCTCCACTTCCTGTCTCTGTTTCAGGGAGCAGAAGGCGAAGCGCAGCAGCCAGTGGGTTCCCACTTTACCCAACAGCTCCCATCACCTGGACGCCGTTCCTTCCTCCACTTCCATCAACAGAAACCGGATCGGCCGCGACAAGAAGAGAACCTTCCCCCTCTGGTGGGATCCGCCTCCTTAGGAAACATCATCATCATCATCATCATCATCATTATTATTATTATCATTATTATTATTATTATTATCATTATTCCTAAATAATGAAGCCATAAGCTTGACGCTCTCCGTTTTTCCCCTTCAGTCCATTTGATGACGAAGCGACCAAAAACAAAAACCAGACTGGATCCTCTTGATAAAGTTTAATGGTTTATTTCAGAAATAAAAACGGTACAAATGTTACTTTTCCACAAAAATAATAAAGAGTAAACAAGAGAGTCCAAAGAGAGAGAGAGGTCACAAAACTGTGTGGCTCCACTAAACTGCCCAGCTAACTCTCTCTAGCTACACCCTAAAATCTTTAACTGCAATTAGATCTGCAAATGTACAAGAAAGCTTTAGTTTAGTCCAATATAACAAATTAGTATGCAATAGAGATTTAACTAGTAATCATTTTTATCCAAATAAAAATATCATAAGAAATATAAACATAATTTGTCCTAAATGTCTGAATGAAGTAAAACTGAATTTAGGCTCCTACAGTTATTATTATTATTATTATTATTGTTAATAAAACATCTCAGATTGTTGAGAAAAGCTGCTAAAATCAAAGTTCTGAGCTGACAAACTCCGCCCCCTGTAGAAACCGCCCCCTGTAAAAACCCCGCCCGCTGGTGAAACTCCGCCCCCTCATTTGAATATTAGAACATGAAATGTTGATTCTGGTTGGTTCTGCTGTCTGTAACCGGGTCGGTTCTGGTCTCCAGCTTCGATGACCACGACCCGGCGGTGATCCATGAGAACGCGGCGCAGGCGGAGGCGCTGGTTCCGATCCGATTGGACATGGAGATCGACGGACAGAAGCTGAGAGACGCCTTCACCTGGAACATGAACGGTAACTGAGCCGGACCCGGCGCCGGTACCAGAGCCGGACCCGGGCCTGACGCTGCCTGTCCCCAGAGAAGCTGATGACGCCGGAGATGTTCGCCGAGATCCTGTGCGACGACCTGGACCTGAACCCGCTGGCCTTCGTCCCCGCCGTGGCGTCTGCCATCCGCCAGCAGATCGACTCGTATCCTAGCGACGGGCTGCTGGAAGAGCAGACCGACCAGCGCGTCATCATCAAGGTGGGTGGGCGGAGCCGGGCCGGGAGCCGGGCCGGGAGCCGGGCGGAACCGGGGCGGGACCGGGGCGGAGGCCTGGGTCTGACGGTGTCTGTGTGCAGCTGAACATCCACGTGGGGAACATTTCTCTGGTGGACCAGTTTGAGTGGGACATGTCGGAGCGCGACAACTCGCCGGAGGCCTTCGCCCTCAAGCTGTGCTCCGAGCTGGGCCTGGGCGGAGAGTTCGTCACCACCATCGCCTACAGCATCCGGGGGCAGCTCAGCTGGCACCAGCGCACCTACGCCTTCAGGTGACCGCCGCCGACCCGTGGGGCGGCTCTGGCTCTGACCCGGTTCTGACCTGTTTCCCATCTCCCAGTGAGAACCCGCTCCCCACGGTGGAGATCGCCATCAGGAACACCGGAGACGCCGACCAGTGGTGCCCCCTGCTGGAGACTCTGACAGACGCAGAAATGGAGAAGAAGATCCGAGACCAGGACAGAAACACAAGGTCAGAGGTCAACTGCTAGATGTGCTGAGAGTCATTTTTGGTTTTATTTAATCTTATGTGTTTTAGTTTTATTTTATTTTTTTAAATTAAATCTAACTACTAATTTGATGATAGATAGATAGATAGATAGTCAGTCAGTGAAGTTTCTGGTTCTCCTGATCGTTTAGTCGGGTCTGAGTCAAAGGTTTTCAACCCTTAGTGATTCAACAACGTTTCTGACTAATTAAACGGCTTTTATATTCCAAGTTCTGTCGTGTTTTTCTGTGTTTTGGATAAAAATGTTGAAAACCACGAATCTTTTTCCTTCACTGTCTGCTGTTCTTATGGAAGAGATCCAGAAAGTGATCTGCTCTGGTCGTTTGCAGGAGAATTAGACGTCTGGCCAACACCGCCCCCTCCTGGTAGGACGCCTCCTGCACGGACCCACCCGAACCCGACCCGGACCCATCTGGAACCACCCGGACCGACTGCAGGCCTCCCTCTGCAGATCACCATGTAGCGCCTCATGTAGTGTTTGTTCTGACCCGTTTCTGCTCCATGCAGCCTCCACCGTGCAGCTGCAGGTTCTGGCCTCCAGAACCAGAACCTTCAGGTTCATCATGCTTCACTACCAGGACGATGAGTTACCGTGGAAACCGCTGCTGGTTGGTGCCGCTGGAGTTGGAGGCTGGAGCAGAAGTTCCTGCTTCTCACCAACCAGAACAAACCGATACTCCTGGTTCTGCTTTAACCCGGTTCTGACCCGGTAGAGGTTCTGCATGCAGACTCATGTTTCCTGAGGAGGAGGAGGATCTTCATCACGTGGTTCCCTCATGGGCAGACCATGGTCATTTCATCTCTTCTTTTGTAAGTTGTTGGACATTTATATTGACTGTTTTTATATGAAAACAATAAAACAAAGATTAACCGAATATTTCCTGACCAAGTCATCATTTATGATAAACCAGGCAGATAAAACAAAGTTACTGAACATCAGCTGACATGCCGGGAAATGAAAGGAAAATCCGTGAGGAATAAAAACTAGTGTTCATCACCAGACTGAACAGTTCAGGAACCGTTCCTGCTCGTTCATCTGAACTCCCAGAGTGATTCTTTATCTTCATCAGAGGACCACCCAGAGGTCAGAGGTCAATGAACGCTTCAGTCCACATGATTCAAACCTCGGATCCATTCAGCTTTTCCTTTATTCCCCATGAGTCCAGCCGCTCTGGACCGATCCAGCTCAATGCGCCAACTCTTTGTTTTCCTTCGCTTTCTGCTGCTAATAATGTGATATAAACGTGGTTCAATGTTTATATTTATGTATTATGATTATAGTCCAGTGTGAAACCAAATGAACCACCTCTCAAAACCCGTCCGGTTCTGGTCTCATTGATGTAAAAGCTTAAATCAGCAAGTTGAAAATCAGTTTGATTTTTTCTCAGTTACAGGCAAGCTACTGTTAGCATCACAGCTAGCTGTCTGTGTTAAAACAAGGAATTGTGTCTCTGTTTTCCGATTTACTAAGCTAATGCACCAGAAGTTTGTTTTACTGCGTTTTCTACCGGCTTCGTTTTTATTTTGGTGTTTCGGTTAAATGACAATAAAAGTAGATCCGTGTGTTAACTAGAAGAACTAGAAGAACCGCTAAGCGAAGCCAAATGATCCAGATCCCAGTCTGGAGCTGGAATTCCCACAGTCAATGTGTCCCGTGTTTTTCTGACGTAATCTCGCGGTAAACAGCGAGAGTGTAGTAGAAGCCGGTTTGGCGCAGTACGCGGTCACTCAGGTAGCGGTAAATTAATCCATTTTAATTGAAAACCTGCAGAACCTGACCCAGGTTCGGATAATTCTGGGTTCATTTCGGACCCAGCGGACATTCTGCTCTGTTAAACCGGGTAAACGGGATTTAGCGGCCGCTGGAGGCGCTGACAGTCCGGACTATAATCCCACTGACGGACCGTTTTTATCGGATTCGGCCCACGGAGGAGCCGTTCTGAGAACCGGACCAGAACCGAACAGGTTCTGCCCGGGAATTGTGAGAGGCAGATCCGGGTCAGGAGGACGGTTCTGGTTCATATTGTAGAAGCTGAACTGGGATTGTTCTGGAGCAGATGGAGGGATATGTGACGTGGTGCTAGTCTGTCCATTGGTCCGGTTCGGTTCGACCCGGTTCAGTCGGAACTTCATGATCCAGCCGCAGGGGACCCGCCTGGTCGCCGGGCTGTTCTGCCAGTGTCGGTCCGCGGAGACCCACGCCGGCGTGGACCCGGGCGGGGGCTGCGGGCCGGCCCCGGTCAGCCCACAGCCCCCCCAGGACTCCCGGTCCGGTTCGGACATCCCGGACCAAGCGTGCGACGTGTGCGGCGGTCCGGAGCAGGAGCACCGGCTGAAGGTTCTGTTCGAGATCCTGGACGTGAACGGGGACGGCGGGATCTGCGTGAACGACCTGAGCATCGGCCTGAAGAAGCTGGGGGTCCACCGAACCGAGCACGAGCTGCGGGTAAGAGTCCGGTCCGGGCGGGTTCGGGATGGGTCCGGGGTTCGGGTCGCAGCTCAGGTTACTGCGGACGTGCGGGTCGTGTTGGAGAACCAGCCCGCCATGGTTCCGGCATTCAGGCTGTTTATCTGGGTTCGGTTCGGTTCTGTTGACCCAAACTGGTCTTTTAGCTTCGGTAACAAACTTTAACAAAGTCAAACTCCCGAACTACAGACGGGATTACTGGGCTACTCCGCCAGGTTCGGAACATGAGGTGGGTTTTTAGAGCAGAACCATGGGACCCAGAAGGTTCTCCTCCAGAACCTTCAGAACCTCTCCTGGTGTTTGGGTCCAGAACTGATCCAGAGGGACAGATGAACAGTAACTGGAGGATCCGGGTCCTGGTTCCGAACCAAATATTCAGACCTCAAGTTCAGATCAGAACCCGGTTAATGGATCAGAACCATACAAAACAAACCCGGTTAACGGATCAGAACTCTGGGAATACTTTGTTTACATGTTGACCCGGTAAATCACCAGAACTTCAGGTTCTGGTCACCATTGGGTCTGGATGGTGTTCCACCATTGGGTCTGGACTTTGACTAGGACGTTCTGTTGGAGCTCAGCTGCTGGTTTGGATCCTGGCTCGACCCGGTGACCCCTGGGTGACCCCGGGTCATGTCACCGACATCCTGCTGGTTAAACAAGTTAAAGAACTGAAAACCCAACCCGACTGGTTCTGAAACTCCAGAACATTCTGCAGAGGAGGCGGGTTCTGGGTTCTGGGGTCAGAGGTCAGCAGAGATGAATGGAGGGAACCAGTAACCCAGATCCAGCTGCCGATCGGACCTGAAGGGTCACATGGTTCTGGTCCGGTCCGGTCCGGAATGTCTGGTTCTGGTCAGGCGGCTTCATGGGAAACTTTTCCTCAGTGGGGAAGATGGCTGCCTGTCAGACAGGAAGTTAGCATGTTGTTAGCTTCCTGCTGATTGAACGTAATGAGCCACAGAATGGAGCCGGTGCTACGGAAAGCCAGACCTGCCACAAATCTCCACAGCTAGCTGCCGTACCCGAAACATCACACACAGTTTTATAGGACACTGTAAAATACGGTGGAGGAATCCTGCCAAAACTCCACTAAAGCGTAAAAACAATCAGTTTATCTTTACGCCACTGACTGGAGTTCAGTTTAATTCAGTAGCTCTAACGGTGGTTTTTACAGTTTCACAGCTTCCTGATTTTTACTCCGTTAAAGTGACAGACATGCAGCTGATTGGCTGCAGCCGGCCCGGTGTGAGGTTCTGGTTCTGGTCCTGGATGCTCATGGTTGTGTTGGCCTGAGTCCGAGCCGCTGCAGCAGGAGGAGGAAGAGGAGGATGACGAAGGGGAAACCCTGCAGCACCCCCTCCCTCTGACGCAGCTCCATGCTGAGAGCTGGGCTGTGATTGGCTGAGCAGTGTGTGCGGCCGTGATTGGCCGGCGGGGCTGCAGTGATGCTGCGGCGCTCTGGAGGATGACGCTGCAGCAGGCCGTCCCACAGCACCAGATGTTCCTGAACGCATCGCGGGACGCTGCGTCTCTCGTCTTGCAGCAGGAAGTGATGCGGTTCTGATCTGACCCGGCCCGCTCCAGGATGCTGCAGGATCTCCTGGCTCTGCTGAGCCGGGCCGAGGCGGCCGGTTCCGACCCGGCCGGTTCTGCAGGACGCTGCGAGACGCTGCAGGTGGTCCTCCAGCGAAGCCCCGCCCCCTCCGGCCAGGACGCCGCTCCCAGTGCTCCCAGCAGGACCAGCAGGTTGATCCTGACGGCGGAACCTCCGGACCTGCAGCAGGTACGGCATCGCCCGGTCCGGTCCGGCCCAGTTTCCCTTCTGGGTTCAGGCTCTGAGCAGAAAATCTGATGGAAGGAAAACAGGCAGAAATGAGGGCAGCACATAACATCAGAGAGGCGATCCAGGTCCAGACGGGTCAGAACCAACTGGGAAATTGCAGCTCCATCAGGATCACAGGTTCTGGTTCAGTGTGACCCGGTTCTGACTGGGAGTTCTGCAAAAACTGAAGCGGTTCTGATTCAGTGGGTCTAACTGGACCAGCTCTGAGGGCTGCTGGTTGTTCAGTCTGATGAACATTAATGTTGAATGTTAAAGTTCTTTTCAGGTCCGGTTTGGTTCTGGTCCGAGCTCAGTCCGGTTCTGTTCACCTGATAGAAAGTTTTCTCTCTAACAGATCCAGGAAGGATGGGGCGATGGTGGGGAGGAACCATGTTGGACGGGTTTCCCTCGTGTTTGGCCCCCGGCCTTCATGTTTGGCCCCCGGCCCTCACGTTTGGCCCCCGGCCCTCGTGTTTGGCCCCCGGCCCTCGTGTTTGGCCCCCGGCCCTCACGTTTGGCCCCCGGCCCTCATGTTTGGCCCCTCTCTGTGCAGCGCATGGTGACGGCGGGCGATAAGGACCTGGACGGCCAGCTGGACTTCCAGGAGTTCGTTCAGTATCTCCGGGATCATGAGAAGAAGCTGCGGCTCGTCTTCAAGAGTCTGGACAGGAAGAACGACGGTGAGACGGGTCGACCGGACCGGAACCGGGTCACGGATCGAAACGCCGCGGTGACCTTTGACCTCTCTGTGTGTTTCAGGCCGGATCGACTCGCAGGAGATCATGCAGTCGCTGCGGGATCTGGGGATCCACCTGACGGAGGAGCAGGCCGAGGAGATCCTGAGGAGGTGAGAGGAACCGGGTCCAACCGGGTCGATGCGGGTTCTGATAGTTAAAGTAACTGATAACAAAACAAATCATCACAATGGACGGTTTCTGCTTTATTTGGGCCAAAGATGGAGGGTTCTGGGCTGCATCACATAATCTCAGATAATCTCAGATAATCTCGCTGCCAGCAGGATGTTTTTCTTCTCAGATCTGAGTTTGTGGCGATCTCAGTCGGTCCAGTCGGTCCAGTCGGTCCAGTTGGTTCACCTCACAGCAGCTTCACTGCAGACCAACCAATCAGGTTGCTGATAGCGGCGTTGGCCCCGCCCACCAGCTATTATTATTCTTATGTTTAATCTGAATTATGTAAAGTTATTTCTATAGTTTTAATAAAACAGTGGAGTCTGTGGCTCCTAGTTTTATTCCTGTTTCATTCTGTGGATAAATAAAACTTCATGTTTTTGAAATATCCATATATTATATAATTACATTATAATTATATTATTATAATATATAATCAGGTCCTTTCCACCGTTCTGCTCCTGGTTTTATGGATATAAAAGATCTGAGTGAGTTTGTGGAGTCATAAGCATCGGTCCAATCACAGAGCCCTGTGGTACCGGTCTGTGGTTCTGTCTGTGGTTCTGTCTGTGGTTCTGTCTAACCGGTCTGTGGTTCTGTCTAACCGGTCTGTGGTTCTGTGTGTCTCCGGTCTGTCCCAGAATAAGGGCGGGGTTCATCTGGACCCCGGTCCTGCAGTAAGTATCACCTCCAGTTGACCTCCAGTTGACCTCCAGCTGCTTCTTGTTTTTGTTTTTGCTCGTCGCCGTCCTGCAGCTTCTCTGTTTCAGTTCCAGCATGGCGCTCTGATCCGATCCGGCCGTGCATGTCGGAACCTCCCTGACCCGGTTCTGTACTGACGTGTCCTTCCTCCTGCAGCATGGATAAAAACGGCACCATGACCATCGACTGGGACGAGTGGCGGGACTACCACCTGCTGCACCCGGCCGACAACATCCCCGAGATCATCCTGCACTGGAAGCACTCCACGGTAACGCCACGGTAACGCCGCGCTTCCTGCTGGCTGTTGCTAGGTTACCGGCAGTCCTCACGCCGCGGCCTTCCTCCACAGATCCTGGACGTTGGCGAGAGCATCGTCGTCCCGGACGAGTTCACCGCGGAGGAGAAGAAGACCGGCATGTGGTGGCGCCACCTGGTGGCCGGAGGAGGCGCCGGCGCCGTGTCCCGGACCTGCACGGCGCCGCTGGACCGGCTGAAGGTTCTGATGCAGGTACAGCACCGTCACAGCCTGAACCACAGGGGTCAAACTCACTTTGATTCAAGGTCATGAATGTTCTTAAAGGGCCGGTTCATCCAGAATGTGCCAGTGAAACCCATTAAACTGTTAAAGGGCCAGTATCGTAAAATCCATTGTGTTTAATGTTTATCCCTCATCAGAAACAAACCTGGACTTTTATTCATGTTTGAGAAATCCTTTAATCTCCATGGCAACCAGTCAGCTGCTAAACACCTGGGTGGATCTAGCCCCGCCTTCAAGACGCAGCTCCTCCCCCACTCAGCTCCTTCAGACCAATCAGCAGCAATTAGCAAACAGCTGCTGGAACTGCTGAGCTCACCAGTTAAAGGGTTAATCGAGGAGCCATGCTGGGATGACTTCCTGGAGGCGGAGCTTCAGAAAGAGAAGGCATCCTTAAAGAGACAGAGACCCAATTTCAAGGCATTAAATCTGGAAGTCAGATTTATTTAAAGTCATATTGGATATAAGTGGCATTTTTCTACCTGTATTGATCATAGTTACCGATTATGAATAAAACGCAGCGAAGCGTCCGTCTCCCTCAGGTCCACGCCTCCAAAACCAACAGCATGCGCATCGGCAGCGGCTTCCTGCAGATGATCCGCGAGGGCGGCGTGCGCTCGCTGTGGAGAGGAAACGGCATCAACGTGATCAAAATCGGTCCAGAGTCCGCCATCAAGTTCATGGCCTACGAGCAGGTGAGACCGGGTCAGAACCGGGTCAGAATGTCAAGAAGCCGCTCCAGTGTCATTCCGGCTGAGTGAATCTGATCTGCTGTGTCTCAGATTAAACGGCTCATCGGGAGCAACCAGGAGACGCTGGGAATGACGGAGAGGTTCGTGTCGGGATCTCTGGCTGGGGCGATCGCCCAGAGCAGCATCTACCCCATGGAGGTGAGGGGCGTCCTGCCGGTGCCAACATCCAGTTCCTCACTAGAAACCTTCAGTTTACACAGCCAGGCTGCTCTGAGGCGCTCAGGATGATGGAAAGTTGAGAGGAAGGACATTCATGGAACTTACCGGATGCTTTCCTAGACCTTATCAGGAACTTTGCTAAGCTAGCCAGAAATCTTCCCAGAACTTACCAGAAACTTTCTGGAACTTTAAGTTGAGAACATTAAGTTCCAGAAAAGTTCCACCAAAATTCTTTGCAGGCTCCTGGAGCTAGCCCAGGTTTACCAGGGCTAGCTCCAGGAAAGTTCCAGGAAAGTTCCAGGACAGCAGGAGGTTTGCAGGCGGAGCGGCTGCTGCTGTCACCTTCCACTCCACAATTCCAGATGGTGGAGGTCCACTGTGACGTTTCCACAGCCTCAGACGATGTGAGCGTTCTCTAAGCTGCGTTTCCCTGCAGAGTGAACTGCCTGATTGCTTCCTGTCCCCTCAGGTTCTGAAGACCCGGTTGGCCCTGAGGAAGACGGGTCAGTACTCTGGGATCCTGGACTGCGCCAAACACATCCTGCAGAGGGAAGGCGTGGCGGCGTTCTACAAGGGCTACGTCCCCAACATGCTGGGCATCATCCCGTACGCCGGCATCGACCTGGCCGTCTACGAGGTGAGTGGACCGGCACCGAGGGCCGGGACGCCGCGGCGGTTCTGCTGTCTGACCCGTTTCCTCTCCTCAGACCCTGAAGAACTCCTGGCTGCAGCGCTTCGCCACGGACAGCGCCGACCCGGGAGTCTTTGTGCTGCTGGCCTGTGGCACCACCTCCAGCACCTGCGGGCAGCTGGCCAGTTACCCGCTGGCGCTGGTCCGGACCCGGATGCAGGCGCAAGGTCCGACCGATCAGAACCGCTCATGTCATTTAGAACTCCATCCTGTTTCTGAGCTGCTGCTCCTGTAAGAACCAAACCGGTCCCGATTGGACCATCAGAACCAGCAGTCACAGAAGTGACTCTGGTTTGTTGTCGATCTCTCTAGAGGTCGTCAACACCGGGGTCAAGGTCATTTAGGGGTCAAGAGATTTCTGATGGTCTATTAATTTCAGATCTGATTTAGTGATAAATGTTGCCTTTAATATTAGACCTGTTGGCAACCGGACCAGAACCAGAACTGGACCCGAATCTCTTCTAACAGAAGCTCTCTGGAAAATTTAGATTTGGTCCAATTAGAAACAGAAAATAATTTGATTAAACATCAAATATTTTAATTGAAGCGAATAGAAAATAATTTATTGTAGATCCATAAAGGAAAGATGTTCTGGTTCTGGACTGGTTGGGTCCAATGGGTTCAATAAAATCTTTCATTCTAATCCCAGAAACGAGAAGTTTCCTCTGCTGAGCCGACCCGGTTCACCGACCCGAGTCGCTTCATATCTTTGGTTCTGACTGAGCAAATTAGAACAAAAGTAAAACACAGGAAACAGAATCTGTGTGATGCGTTCGCTGACCCTCTGTGTGATGCGTTCGCTGTCCCTCTGTCTCTCAGTCTCTGTGTGATGCGTTCGCTGCCCTGTGTGATGCGTTCGCTGCCCTCTGTCTCCCCAGCCTCTGTGTGATGCGTTCGCTGCCCCTCTGTGTGATGCGTTCGCTGCCCCTCTGTGTGATGCGTTCGCTGCCGCTCTGTGATGCGTTCGCTGCCCTCTGTGATGCGTTCGCTGCCCCTCTGTCTCTCAGCCTCTGTGTGATGCGTTCGCTGCCCTCTGTCTCCCCAGCCTCTGTGTGATGCGTTCGCTGCCCCTCTGTCTCCCCAGCCTCGCTGCCGGCCGGCCCCCAGCTCTCCATGTCGGCCCTGTTCCGGCTCATCGTCCGTACAGAGGGCCCGCTCGGACTCTATCGGGGCCTCGCCCCGAACTTCATGAAGGTCGTCCCGTCCGTCAGCATCAGCTACGTCGTCTACGAACACCTCAAGAGGTCGCTGGGGGTCCAGTCCAGGTGAACCGGACCTGACCGGAACCTTCGTCCTCCGACCCAGAACCGGTTCTGATCTCTGAACACGGTGACCCGGCTCGGATCGGACCGGGACCGACCCGCTGATCTTCATCATGTCTGATGAGGATGATGATCCGGTTCCATCTGGTTCTGGACCATTAAGATGAACCGGTTCTGGTTCTGGTGGACCATCTCAGCTCCTCCGGGTTTGAGGGTTCTGGATCAGAACCAGAACCGCCCGGTCCCATCTGACCGGGATGGATTCCCTCCAGAACTTGACCCAGATCAGAACCAGAGGGACGGGTCAGCAGAACCTCCACGCGGACACCGGGACTCCGTCACCATGGCAACCAGCATCGCGTCATTTCCGGTAACATGATCCCAGCATGAGGCGTTCATGTTGCATGGGAAAACTCCAACTTTCCTGATCATAGAAACTAGAAACACTCCTGAACTCACAGAACTGATTCCCTACCGGACCGAACCGGCCGGATCCGAACAGACCGGACCGGACCGGACCGGACCCCTCAACTGGTCTCTTCTATTTATTTCAGTATTTATTGGTTTCGCTGATCATGATGAAACTGATTGTTTGGACCAGAAGGTTCTGCTTAAAACTGAAACACTGAATGTTTTCATTCTCTGACCCATCAGAACCACCAGAACCATCAGAATAAAGGCTGGAATGTTTCACTCTGTGTGTTATAGATCTATATCGGATAATAAATATTAAGTTTTTTAAAATATGATTTAGTTTCTGCTGAAGGCTGGTTCTGATTCCCGGAGAAGATCCGGGTTTTGGTTCGAAGTCGGATGGATTTCATCCTGGTTCCGATTGGTTCCCGTTTAAAGAAAACATGAATAGATGGTTTCTCTGTGACGTCATGAGGAAAACCGCCTCCATCAGCGGAACCCGGCTCTGCGGTTTCCGGTTCTGGAATCATGTCTGCCTTCAGTCACGAGCTGCTCAGCCGCCAGGCGTCACTTCCTGACTGCGCTGCGGGACCAGAACCAGAACCGCTCCAGACATGCCGTCCCTGCAGCAGATCCGAACCGCTCTGGACGGTTCGGGCCAGGCCCACGTCCTGCGGTTCTGGCCGGAGCTCGGTTCGGAGCAGCAGGAGGAGTTCCTGCGGGAGCTGGCCCAGCTGGACCTGCCGCGGCTGGAGGAGCACTGCCGGGCGGCCGCAGAGGCAGCAGCCGCCGCGTCCTGCGCTCCGGACCGGGACCTGGAGCCGAACCTGGAGCCGGTTCCCCCGGAGAGCATGGGCAGCGTGAGGACGAGCGACCCGGACTGTCTGGCCGGATGGGAGCGTGAAGGTACCAGAACCACAACCGAGGTTCCAGCCGCTGGGATTTTAACAACGTGTTTTCTCGCGATAGCTCAGAAAATCTCTGCAGACTGTTTAGTTATGGTGTTGAGGAGTGAGTGCGCATGCGCCCTAATGATTAATTACCAAGGTAATGACTCCTCCAGCTTTGGACCAAGTTTCACCTCAGAACCAGTCAAAACACAAACTGCATCATCCAATCAGGTTTGAGAAGGTAGTGTGACGTCAGCATGTGATTCTGCATGTTGTACGCTAGAGGGAGCACTTCAGATTGAAAATGGCGCCTGGAGGAATGCCAGGAACATTCAGGTAGAAAGAAAGATGGCTGATCGGAAGGTTGCTGGTTCAATTCCCAGGATGTTCAGCTGCCAGTTTTACATATTTACAAGATTCAAAATAAGAAAGTTTGTTTTCTGTTAGTTTGATCAGAAATATTCTGGAAACCAAACTGTTGGGCTTAAAAGGTTCTGAGGCATCATCAGACGGATACAAACATTAAACATATGAACATCAGAAATGGTTAAAAAGTTCCAGCTAAAAATGTCGACATAATGAATATAAATGATGAAACTGTCCTTTCTGATCAGGATTCCTGCAGATCTCCAGGAGTCGGGTCGCGGTTCTGCTCCTGGCCGGAGGTCAGGGGACGCGGCTCGGGGTCCGATACCCCAAAGGGATGTTCGACGTCGGACTGCCGAGCGGGAAGACGCTGTACCAGATCCAAGCCGAGCGGATCCTGAAGATCCAGCAGCTGGCAGAGAACCGACTGGGGTCCAAATGCACCGTTCCCTGGTGAGAGCAGAACCGGCGGCAAGATTTGGGCCAACAGGGAGGAGAACTTTACCCTCCGCTGGAGGAGGAACCATCTGAGCACAAGAAACCTTCAACCACCTGCTACAGGCGGAAAAATGAATAAATATACACCTAAAAACTCTGAAAATTTGAGATTATCTAAGAAATGTTCTAAAATAAAATAAAAAACTCGATGAGATTTCTGGGCTTCAAAAGAAAAACTCAGAAATTTTACTTTGAAATCTTCTGAGCTCATAAAGTCAAAGATTTTTGACGTTTTCTGAGTTTCAAAAGTTGCAAATTTTAAGCCTTGGAGCTCAGATTAAATTTAAAAACATTTCCAGAAACTCCAACAACCTGCGTGGCAGATTTATTCTGGTGTATAAGAGATCATCACCGATTGGCCGGCTGCCCTCATGCGTTCTTTCGAGCATTTTGATTGGCTGAGGAACCAGAACCGTCTCGGACGCTAACCCCTCCCTGATGTGGTTGTTTTGGAGTCGGTCAGTTTTGATTAAAGCTCAGACCGTCTCCTCCTCTTCCTCACCTGTCCAGGTACATCATGACCAGTGAGTTCACCCTGAAGCCGACCCAGACCTTCTTCCAGGAGAACGCTCACTTCGGCCTGCAGCCCTCCAACATCGTCATGTTCGAGCAGCGCATGATCCCGGCCGTGACCTTTGACGGGAAGGTCATCCTGGAGGGCAAAGGGAAGATCGCCATGGCGCCAGGTGGGTCTGGTCAGGAAACGCAGCAGATCCATGATGACCACAGACTGTTTATATAGGAATATATGGACTACAACAAACAGACTGAGAAACAGTTTCTTCCCCACAGCCGTCAGAGCCATTACTCCCTGCCGCCCCCCCCTCCCACACATATCATAACCTCGCAGTCACACATACATATCCCCCACCCCCACACACACACACACACACACAGCCATATTGTTCTGTACTTTGCCATAGCTGGACCTGCTGCTACTTCTTTGGTGTGGTTGAGTGCCTTTAGTTAATTTAGTTGTATATATTGTTATTATTATTATTGTGTGTTTGTTTATTTTACTGTATATATTTGACCTTTTGCCGGCAGCTGCAATGGAAATTTCGTTGAATTCTGTTCAATGACAATAAATGCTATCTAATCTAATCTAATCTAATCTAATCTAACCCTTGGTGACCTCTGTGACGGCCGTCTGCTCCCTGTCAGACGGTAACGGCGGTCTGTACCAGGCGCTGGAGGACAACGGCGTCCTGGAGGACATGGAGCGCAGAGGAGTGGAGTTCGTCCACGTCTACTGTGTGGACAACATCCTGGTCAAGATGGCCGACCCGCTGTTCGTTGGCTTCTGTGTGGCGAAAGGAGCCGACTGCGGCGCCAAGGTTGGGACGTTTCCTTTGGTTCGCTCAGAACGACGATCCGAAGGTTCAGGTCTCATCCAGAACACAGACAAGTTTAAAAGTTTCATTTCTGTGTCAAATTTGAATTCATGTAAATGGATTGGATCCCGTCTTCCAGTGGAACAACCAGAAATCTGTAGGGTCAAAGTTTGTTCCTGGAATTTATCGGTTTAAGTTCCAGGTTTCCTTTTGGATGAATTCACCTGGAAACTTCAGATAAATGTAACAAATCAGAGCCAGAGGAGGATGTTGAGTTGACCTCTGACCTGCAGCAAGAAAACATCAGAGCAGATAAATCAGACCCTGACATCCTGTCCAGATCTCAGCTGGAAGTAAATTTCACTGATTTTCATTTTTAAACATTCAGTTTATTTATGCAGCTCAGATTCACAACAACATTCTGAAAGCAGAAAACGTTTCATCAGCGCCGTGCGAATCAACATGGCTGAATTTAGCTCAGTAGCATTAGCTTGTTAGCTTGTTAGCTGCTGCTCGCTCTGAGTCCAGACCGCTCCGTTGCTCCACCAGGTGGTGGAGAAGGCCCACCCAGCCGAGCCGGTGGGCGTGGTCTGCAGGGTGGGCGGAGTCCCTCAGGTGGTGGAGTACAGCGAGATCCGACCCGAAACGGCCCGGCTCCGAGGATCAGCCGGAGAACTGGTCTACAGCGCCGGAAACATCTGCAACCACTTCTTCACCAGGAGCTTCCTGCAGGACGTGGTCGAGTGAGAAACCCGCCAGGACGGAGTACCGTCACATTAACCTGGAATGTCTGCTGACCTCTGCTGACCTTGGCTCTTCCAGGACGTTTAAGGACCAGCTGAAGCCTCACGTTGCTCTGAAGAAAGTCCCGTTCGTGGACTCCTGTGGGAATCAGGTGAAACCGACCGAACCCAACGGGATCAAGATGGAGAAGTTTGTTTTTGACGTGTTTCCGTTCTCCAGGTACGGATAATCCGGCGTGTTTCCAGGCTGCTGGTAATCTGGATTACCCAGCTGGTTTCTCTGCAGGAGTTTGGTGGTGCTGGAGGTCCAGAGGGAGGACGAGTTCTCCCCTCTGAAGAACGCAGACGGAGCGCCATCCGACACGCCCAGCGCGGCCAGGAACGCCCTGCTGGCCCAGCACTGCCGCTGGGCAGCGGCCGCTGGCGCCGCCCTGCTGGATGAACAGGGGAACGGCATCCAGATGCTGCCCAGGTCAGAGGTCACTGACCCTACGCTCACATGAAGGTTCAGTTTGTGTTTGTAGTAGATATTGAATTCCTGTCTTCCTCAGTTCATCAGCAGAGAATCATCCGGCGCTGAAATGTGAGATTTCTCCTCTGGTGTCGTATTTTGGAGAGGTGAGAAGCAGAACCACGTCGGGTTCTGGTTCTGAACCTGGTTCTGGTTATTAATAACTAATAATCAGAACTCCTCCTGCTCCCAGGGCCTGGAGCTGCTGAAGGGGAAAACTATCAGAACGCCGTTCATCCTGGATGGAGCAGCAGCTGCAGAGCTGCAGGCCTGATCGGATCAGAACCACAGAGACACCGGGCCTGGAGAACCAGTCAACCAATCAGGGATCAACTGAAAACTTTATGTAAACTGTTTTTATACCAACAAATAAAAAGATGATTCAAACTGTTTAATTTTATCGTACTGACTCAGAAACCCAAACGCTGAGTTCAAGTCACAGCACTGTAAAGCACGGTGGTGCAGGCATGATGGTGTGGGGATGTTTCTAATACTCTGAAACAGGAAGTCATGTTGCTACAATGAGCCAAACACACCAGGAGGGGGCAGCACCTCGGTTCCAAACAACAATAATTAATGATCAAGTTAAACAGAAAAACAACAGTTAAAATCTGATTCAGAAAATACATTAACGAATTGGTAAATCAATTAAAAATACATTTCTGTAAAAGATATAATGGTGTAAACTGAAAAAAGCATAAAACTAAAATCATTTAAAAACAAAATAGCCGACTAACGAATAAACATCAGCACATTAAAACAAAATTTATAAAACATAACTATTTTATAGTAAAATAAAATAAAAAACCGAAATAGTATAAAAAGGGAAAGATGTAAAAGAAACTAAAATTAAATAAAGTGAACTAAACGGTCAGAACCCCTGAGCAAGATGGCGGCTGCGGCTGCAGTTCTGTCAGGCTCCTGCTCTGTCACGTGTCTGCTGTCGACCAATCAGAGCTGTGTGCGTTCAGGACGACAACAACCCGCTGAGCGGCGGAATGCTAGCGGACCGCTGGCCCGAAAACACGGATTCAGACGCGGGTTTCGACTGTTTTCTGTTAACGGTTAGTTCCTTTAACCTGACCCGGTCCAGTAGAACTGTTCTGAGGTTCTGACTGAGTCCAGCCTGGGTCCTTCCCGAGCTGTTCACATCCCGCAGTCTCCGGATTCCCAGCTGACATTCCCAGCGCCCTGAAGGTTAGCATGGAAGTTCTGGAATGTTAGGACGATGTTCAAGAATGTGTTCGGTTCGGGATTCCTGGTGAGGACGGCCCATGTGGTTCTGACCTGGATCATCACGCTCATCCTCTTCCTGTATGACACAGGTGAGTCCATCCGAGGGGGCTCCAGGAGCTCCAGGAGTTCCAGGTTTTCCAGGTCAGGACTTTTATTGTGTTTCCCCGGCAGAGCTGAGGAAGCAGGAGGAGACGGGCCAGCTGCTGAAGCCGGTTCTGTTCGTCCTGCTGGTTCTGGTGTCGGTTCTGCTGTACTTCGCGGTGTCGCTCATGGATCCGGGATTCATCCTGACTGAGGACAGCGACCTGCAGGTGAGCCGGTGTTATGGATTAACTGGTGACTAGATTAACTGGTGACTAGATTAACTGGTTGAAACCTTTGCGCACCGCAGATGGTTCTAGGTGGCTGTGGTGATGCCTGTTGAAAAATGCTACTTGTGTGACAAAACCGTTTGCAAAACTTTACTATAAATCCCATTTGAAGCAAATATGTTTAATGTGAAAATTATGTTTCAAAACAAGTTTCTACAGAGTTCAGTTCGCTTCTCATTGGAGCAAAACCAGATCAGTGAGTAACAGGATAATCCCATTCACATTCAGCTTCACCAGAATAAATTAATTTTATCTCATGAACAGCCTCAATATAAACCTAAATTTATAGTTTCTGCATTTTGTAACCAGCACTGATCATAAAAACATTTAAATTGACTCTGAAGTTCCTGTAATGTGATTTATTAACACTTCTAGCCCAGTGAGTGTTTCTGGCTCTGATCCTGAAATGCAGCCTCTCTGTTTCTGAACTTTATTCATGTTTTAGCAACATTACACACAGGAAGTGTCGCTGAACAATGAGGTTGGTGTCATCATATTTAATCAACTTTAAATCACATACCTGATGGTGTTGCTTGTGGTGTTCATGTGTCCAAATAGAGAGAAATATCAAGTAATGTTGATACTTTATACTGCAATAAAATCTCATTTAAATGATATAAAGTTAACAGCCAATGTTGTGGTTGGTGGTGATATCCAAATGGACAAAACAAAATGATAATAATAAACGTTCCTACATTATACTGTCAGACACCAACAGATTATGATCCATATCTACAGTATTTATCTGTGTTCTCTACTGGGAACCAGTTTGCAGGCTGGAGACCAGGAGAAATAAACTTAAAAACAAAACGAGCCTCATTAAAATTAACTAGTGACAGTCAGACGGGGTCCTCAACGCAGATGTTTGTAAAAAATTAGGTGGCCGTGTCGTTTCCTGATCAAAATGCGACAAACGTAAATAAAGAGATTATAAAATGTCTCTTTCTCTATGATCTCTTCAAAACAATCATAATTCTTTGTATGTGAAGGAATATTCAAGAATATATTGAAATATAACTAAAATATACCAGACCTCAAGAGGAGACTGAGCTAAACTAAGAATTTCTACCATCACCCAGCATTTAGAATAATGACGATTATTTTACATTTTCTCGGTCTTATATTGATTGACATGTTCTGCAAACATGTCAATAAATGTAAACGGTTCTGATATCATGAAAACTAATTCTTTGCTCATTTAATAGAAGCCACTTTATTTCGTTTGCACCTTAACTGGGCTGCAGACACAAAGCTGTAATTTAGTAATTTCACAAAATCCTTACAGTTAAAAGTTTGCCTGGCAAACCTGTTAAACGATGTTACCTTCAAAACGTTGGCAGCAAGTGAATTTTATTTTTTAGACAATAAAATAAACTGGTCCAAAAAGTAAATCAGACTAAATCTCTAACTGAACTGGAACCACTGGTCACTGAGTTCAGAGAGCCGTTTTATCCACTAAACTATATCGGCCAACAAAAGTCCAATAATCACCTGTTATTGATCCTGATCGATCAGACACTCTGCGCTTTAAGAGGCAAACCTGGATTAACTGGTGACACTTTCAGAATCTCAGTTTGAGGGAAGATTTGAACCGTTTCTGATGTAAAAGTATAAAAGATACTTATAATAATATCTAGTATAATAGTTTTTTTTCTCTCATTGTTGAGTTTTAGAGTCACTTGATGAAAAGAATAAAGATGTTTAGTTAAATTACTAGAAAAATATCAACAATAAAGAAGAAATGACACTGCAACGTAGATCTGCCATGAACTAGGAAATAAACTATAACATGTTAGAAAAACAGAGTTTAAAAAGATTTATCTATAGTTTCTGTGGATATCTAATTCAAATATCTACAATATGAGGGAGATGTGGAAACAACAGCCAGTCGATCTTTTAAAACATTTTATTTTAATCCCATGACTCTTTCAGGGATGAATCTTTGCTCTGATATCGGTTCATGGCATCTTTAGATCGATTTCCATTTTCCCTTGATGAGTTTCAGCCTCTGAAGCATCACAGAAATCAGAACAAGTTCTGTGTAATTTACATGTTTTTGGTGATTTTGCAGATTAATGTAAAACAAAAAGGCAACATTCCATGTTAGACCAATAAAAGTCTTTCTAATCAGTTATTCCTGAGATCTTAATGGTTGTCTTACAGAATCGGGTCGCATTTTTGCAAAGATTTGTAGTTCTTTAAATTTATCACATTGTTTACTTCCTGGTTTGGTAAAGGGGTCCTAAAAAGCCACGCCCACAGGAAGATCTGTCTCTCCCAGCTGCTGCCACCAGTTAATCTATAACACCTGTTGTGGTCTGGGTCGGAACCACGCAGGTCTGGGAGCCTTCCTGCTCCAGGTTCTGCATCCAGAACCTGGAGATTAACCCGATAAATCGGATCAGTCCAACTTTAATCTCAGAATTAAATTAGGGCCTAAAGCCAGAGTGTGTCCAGACTTTGGGAATGTTCTGGATTGAACTGATCCAACAGAACCAGAACCAGCAGTTACACACTGCAAACCAGAGGTGGACGATCCAGAGTGAGAAATTTATCGCAATATGTTGTGGAAATATTTTGATAACATTTATTAACTGGCTGCATTCATATCGCCACAAACACAAATAGTTTTCCTGACAAACATTCCTATTCTAATCAGGCTTCTATCAGGACACCACTGGCTTAAGGAACATTTATAAAGTGGATCTGATTATATTTTTAAATTTTCTGATATTTATTGATGCTCTGATGGAACAAATAATGGAGAAAACAGCAAAAATAAAACCTGAAAAACTGAAATTTAACATCAATCATTTAAATTTATTGAGACGACGATGAATCATATTTATGTTTTTATGATTATAATAAATAATAATATATAGTGTCTGTTAAACTCTGAGGAGTTTAAACTGCAGATCATAAAGTCTCTTCTGGTTCTGTCTGTCAGTTGGAGTGCGGTGGTGGCGGTGTCATGATGTGGGCTCTGTGTGTTCCAGTTCACTCTGGGAGTAACGGAGGAGCAGCAGGATATGATCCCGCCCAGCACCAAGTCGCTGCGTCAGCGCCGCTGCGGCCGCTGCCTGCTGCAGGTACGAATCCCTCTGAGGTCATTTATTCATCTACATGGAGGCTCAGGAAGCGACGCAGCAAACAAACATCCAAACCGGAAGAAACTTTGACTTTTCCTCTGAGGTTCAGGTCAGACAGACAGAAGCTAAAGGCAGAAATATGATTTATACTCAGGAATTTATTAGGCAAACTGGTTGAAGTTTCTACCTAAGGAAACAGCAGATCAGTGACCAGCAGGGGGCGACAGTGGAGAGGAAAAACTCCCTTTAACAGGAAGAACCAGAACCAGAACCAGAACCTACAGCAGTACAAGCAGCCATCTGCATTCATTTAATTATTAGTATTAATATCTATTTAAAATGATCAAAATCAGCAAAACAGCTGAAAAACCGACTCATATGAGACCAGTGGGACCAGTGAGACCAGTGGGACCAGTGAGACCAGTGGGACCAGTGAGACCAGTGGGACCAGTGAGACCAGTGGGACCAGTGAGACCAGTGGGACCAGTGAGACCAGTGGGACCAGTGGGACCAGTGAGACCAGTGGGACCAGTGGGACCAGTGAGACCAGTGAGACCAGTTGGACCAGTGAGCAGAAATGGGTTAACTGAGAAAAACATTTATTTAAATGAAAATCTTCAGTAGATTCACTTAAAGAAGAAACTTAAACATATTTTGGATGTTTATCAAGTTATGATGGATCCAAAGAATGAAAACATGGAGGAGGATGAAGATGATGATGATGATGATGTGTGTGTGTGTGTGTGTGTGTGTGTGTGTGTGTGTGTGTGTGTGTGTGTGTGTGTGTGCGTGTGTGTGCGTGTGTGTGCGTGTGTGTGTGTGTGTGTGTGTGTGCGGAGCAGCAGCCAATGAGGTCGAAGCATTGCCAGACGTGTCAGCACTGCGTGCGGCGCTACGACCATCACTGCCCCTGGATCGAGAACTGTGTCGGCGAGCGGAACCACCGCTGGTTCCTCCTCTACTTGGCCCTGCAGCTGCTGGTGCTGCTGTGGGGGCTTCACGTCGCCTGGTGAGTACGCCCCCCACCCCGCCCCGGGTCAGAGGTCAGGGAGCTGACGGCCGTGTGTCTCCTCAGGACGGGCCTGGGCCACGCCCCCTCCTGGTCGCGGTGGCTGCGCTCCAACGGCGTGCTGCTGGCCGTCTGCGGGCTGCTGGCGCCGCTGGCGCTGGTGGTGCTGCTGCTGCTCGGGTCGCACCTCTACCTGGTGTCCATGAACGCCACCACCTGGGAGTTCATGTCGCGCCACCGCATCTCCTACCTCAAACACTGCGGCGCCGACCAGAACCCGTTCGACCGCGGCGCCGCCCGCAACCTGTGGGGGTTCTTCTGCCAGTGGGGCAGCGTGGTGTGGGAGCAGGCGTACTTCAGGGAGGACAGCGACCCGGTTTAGGTTCTGAGCCGCTCACGGTGTCGGATCACCAGCGCCGGTTTAACTGGGTCACAGCTGGTTCTGTTCTGCCAGCCAATCGGTCCGGACCGACCCGGATCACGTTCTGGGAAATCAGGACTAAAGTTGTTTAAAGTCCAAATGTTGGACCAGATTAAGACTCAGAGTTCTGGTGGTTCTGGTACCAGTGGACAGGAGCTGATTCAACCAATAAACCCAGAAACAGGAAGTGAGCCGGAGCTCCAAGCTGTGACTTCCTGTCAGAACTGGACTCAGTCTGAGGGTTTCTGGGAACATCACAGTTTTTATCCGGGTCGTTTGTTTGTCTTGATCCCGACAGGAAGCTGACTGGTGGACTTCCTGTTTCACCTGCCGGTTCAGACCGGGTTCCTGCTGCATGTCTGGTGTTTCTGGGTCCCTCAGGTTCTACCGGGTCCAGTTCTTTACCTTTATTCCCAGAACTGGGATGTTTTCAACATGTTCAGTTTTCCAGGCAGAAGAAGCTGCAGCATAAACTGAGGGGCTATGGAGATATTATATCTATTATATATATATATATATTATATATATATAATATATATTATATATATATATACTATATATATAGTATATGGAGATATAATATATATATATAATATGGAGATATAATATATATAACATATATATATATAATATATATATATATATAATATATATTATATATATATACTATATATACAGTTGTGTTCGAAATAATAGCAGTGCCTCAACAGCAGCAAGAAAATCACTGGTTTTATTAACATTTCAAACTCTATACCCCAGATAAGTTTCTGGGGGGTAAAATAAAGGTATAGAAAACCAACAAACCCAACAGGACAGCCATGCATACTGTGGATTCTGTGAAATTGAATGATTAACTGAAAAGGGTGTGTTCAAAAAAATAGCAGTGGTGAGTCCAATTAGAGAGGGCATCAATTAGGGAGGGTATTCTGGGAAAAAAGGGTGTTAACAGGTGATCCGTATTTAAGGATCAAGACAACTGGCATGCTGGCTGTGCATTTCTCCTGAAAAAACAATGAAAATGGGTCGTTCCAGACACTGTTCTGAAGATGAGCGTTTCCTAATAAAAAAATTGATTAAAGAAGGGAAAACATACAAAGAGGTGCAGAAAATCATTGGCTGTTCAGCTAAAATGATCTCAAATGCCCTGAAATGGGAGCAAAAAACTGAAAAACGAGGAAGAAAAAGAAAGACAACCCCTCGAATGGACAGAAGAATAGCCAAACTGGCGAAGACTCAGCCAATGATGGGATCCAAGAGGATCAAGCAAGACCTTCAGTTGACAGTGAGTACTGTGACAATCAGAAGACGTCTTACTGAGGTTAACCTTCCAGCAAGAAGCCCCCGCAAAGTCCCACTGCTGAGAAAAAGACATGTGCAGAAGCGTTTACAATTTGCCAAAGAGCACATTGACTGGCCTGAAAAGAAATGGCATAATATCTTGTGGACAGATGAAAGCAAGATTGTTCTTTTTGGGTCTAAGGGTCACAGGCAGTATGTCAGACGCCCTGCAAACACAGAATTCAAGCCACAGTACTCACTGAAGACCATTAAGCATGGTGGTGCAAGCATCATGATATGGGGATGTTTTTCATACTATGGTGTTGGTCCGATTCACCGCATACAAGGGATCATGGATCAGTTCCAGTACATCAGGATCCTGGAAGAGGTCATGCTGCCATATGCTGAGGAGGAAATGCCTTTGAGGTGGACCTTTCAACAGGATAATGACCCCAAACACACCAGCAAGCGAGCAAAAGCATGGTTCCAGATGAACAAGATTCAACTGATGGAGTGGCCAGCACAATCCCCGGACCTTAATCCCATCGAAAACTTGTGGGCTGACATAAAAAGTGCAGTGCATGAGGCAAAACCAAGAAACGCTGAGGAATTGTGGAATACAGTGCAATTATCCTGGGCTGCAATACCTGTGGAACGATGCCAGAAGTTGGTTGACTCCATGCACCACAGATGTGTAGCAGTCATCGGAAACCGTGGTTTTGCAACAAAATATTAGTTTAGGATACTCAGCTAGGTTCACTTATCAAGAATTTCTTTGTTTGTACAGTACATTTTTGAGTTTCCAAGGAAAGATGGCAACACTGCTATTCTTTTGAACATGCCATTTCTTACTTTATTTGAAATATTATTATTATCATTTAAGTTTTGATGACTTTGCGCAATTGTTTTGCTTTGGAATAGAATGTACTGTGTCCCCAATGTATCTGTGTTCATTAAAGTACAATTTCTTTGAAGAATTTTGACATTTACTCATTTTTCTAAAGGCACTGCTATTATTTCGAACACAACTGTATATATATATATATATATATATAGTATATAATATGGAGAGCAGTAAAGTTTCCCATGTCGGAGCTCCAGTTTATACCAACTCATCTAAATATTGTTTTTCTGACTTATTGATTCTGTGGTCGTGATTTTTTACCTCTGAACTGAAATAAAGTCGTTACTGAGAAGAAAGTCCAGCTTTTATTCATCAATTCTCACGTTAAACAGGCTGGATTAATAAATCATCATCATCATCATCATCACATCCACATTTCTGCAGAATAATTTAAAACAATCAGAAAGATAAATTCTTTGTTTTTCACCTTCAGGATATTTACAGCTCAGACTGGGAGCAAAGTGCTGCCATCAGCTCCACCGTTTAAAACAGCTGGTGGGCGGAGCCACGTCCCTTGCCCCTAGTGGGCGGGGCCAGGCCGTCAGCTGATCAGGGAGAAGTCGAAGTCGTTGAAGACTTGCTGATGTTCGGCGCCGACGGCGGTCGGCGTCCGCGGCAGCGTCAGAACCGGCTTCAGACGCGTGAACTCCTCGTCGAAGTTGCTGACGTCCAGCGGAGCCGAGATGGTCGGCAGGAAGGGGGGCTTGAGCTGCTTGGCCAGCAGGGCGTCCCAGTCCATTCCCTGGGGAGAACCGGATCAGAACCTTAAGCCCAACCAGAACCGAGCCGCCGACATCAGAACTTCACAGAACAGTTGCTTGGTCCACTTAATCCCAGCCATGTGAAACAAAATATAATCCAGTTCAGCGCCGTCTCCATGGTAACTAATAAACTCAACATTTCATCACCAGAACGGGTCCGCTCCGGGTTCTGCAGAACCCACCTGGAAGAACTTGTGTCGTTTGATCTCGGCGGCGTCGTCCTTCCCTGATCCGAGTCTCCGGTCCGGGTTTTTCTGCAGCAGCTGGAACAGAGAGATCACCAATAAAACCCAGTGGACCCGCCGGATCCGGAGGTTGGAGCAGAACCGACCTGCTGGATGAGCGACTTGGACTGAGGCGACAGGGAGCGAGGGTAGCGCACTTCCTCATTCACGATGCTGTCGAACACTTCCTCCTCATCGTCACCTGGGAAAGGAGACTGGAACAGAACAGGGTTCTCCTCAGAACGGGAACCTGCGGAACCGTCGGCAACGTTCTGCGGAGGGTCACTGACCTCCCCCACCAGCATCTCAAACACCAGAACTCCCAGTTCCCACCAGTCCACGCTGCGGGTGTAGCTGTTCTCCGTCAGAACCTCCGGAGCCAGGAACTCCGGCGTGCCGCAGAAGGTGCTGGTCCGATCGCCGTGGCCCATCCCTGCACACACACACACAGATGATGGTTACCCTGGTAACCGTCATCCCCATGGTAACCGGTGGCAGTTAGAGCTTCAGGGCAGAAGAGTTTATCGTTTACAGAAACAAAAAGTTTAATCCCAGCTGCAGAACATTTCATGTTTCTGTATCTGCTGAACCATCCCAGGTTCCCTTCCTGCTTATTGAATCACCATAGCAACCAGTCCCAAAGGAGGGAATCACCATAGCAACCAGTCCCAAAGGAGGGAATCACCATAGCAACCAGTCCCAAAGGAGGGAATCACCATAGCAACCAGTCCCAAAGGAGGGAATAACCATGGAGATCAAAAGATGGCGCTCCCCCGGTGTCAGCTTCCTGTTAGCTTGTTAAATGGGTCAGAACCACCTGATGCTTAACGGACTAACAGGAAACAGTCTTACTTGGATTTTCACAATAAAAGACATAACTGGCATTTCATGTTATCCTGGTGTCAGGTGAGTGAGTCCAGGTGGGCTGGACTGTAGCCGCTCTGCCATTGGTTCAAACCTTTGGACCAATCAAAAGACAGGAAACAGTTTGGGTTTTTTTTCCTCACCTTCTTTGCACAAACCAAAGTCTGCGATCCGGACGTATCCATCGGCGTCCATCAGCAGGTTGTCCAGTTTCAGATCCCTGGAGGACAGACAGGAAACCCGCTGCAGATTCCAGCCAATGAGCCGCGTCTGGGGGCGGGGCCTCAGCCACTCACCTGTAGACGATCTGGTTCTGATGGAGGAACTCCAGACCCAGCAGAACGCACGAAGAATAAAACCTGGAAACCAATAAGAGCCAGCTGAAACCAGGTGCCGTACTTTGACTGGACCGTCGGGAGCGAGCGGAGGGCCGTCGGCTCACAGGGATTGTTTCTCGGAGAAGATGGCGGCGTGGATGTGCTTCATCAGGTCTCCGCCCGGAGAGTAGGCCATGACGAAGCAGACGTGCTCGGCCGTCTGGAAGCAGCCGTGCAGGTTGACCAGGAACGGGTGGCGGGCCGAGTTGATCACCTCCAAGATCCGCTTCTCACAGACCAGACTGGACCGGGTCAGACAAACCAGAACCACTGAAACAAACTTTCCTCTGGCGCCTCCTACAGGCCAACATGTAGAACAGCTGAATGAAGATCTAACTTCACTCAAACCGACGGACCGCTTCAGACGGAACCAGGAAAAGTTCTGCCGGGTCAGGAACTCCACCAGAACTTTCAGAGTTTCTCTGGGAAGTTCTGCTAAACACACCGAATGATGAGTTCAGGAAAGGTTCCTGTGACCGGGTCAGAACTGGGCCGTGTTTTGTACCGGTACCATGAGGTTCTGGATCTTCCTCACCTGTCCACTTCGTCCCGCGTGATGACCTCGCTCTTCTTCAGCGCTTTGATGGCGAACATTTTCCCAGACTTCTTGTACTCGGCCAGCAGAACCTTGGTTTGGGTCAGAGGAGGTTCTGTTAGTCGTTGACCTTCGTCGGGTTTTACGGCGGATCCTGGCGTTCCGGTACCTTTCCGAAGTGTCCTCTTCCCAGGACGGAAACGCACTGGAAGTCGTCCATCTTCAGCGCCTCGGACCTGCAGACGAAACACGGTGAAGGAACCGGACCTCTGGACCGGGCCGGCAGAGTTCTGGCTGCAAAACGCTGTGATCCAGAAAACTTTACAGTTTTAGTGTTTAAAGACGCAGGAATCAGCCAAAACATTATGACCAGTGGATCCTTCCGGGTCCTTTGAGGTTCTGGCGGCTCGGTTCCTGATCAGGTTATTGATCCAGATTACAGAACATGAACAAATGACCTGCTCAGGGTTTCATTCCATAAACATCATTATTTGTAGAACTCACCTGATCAGTTTTTATAAAGTTTGTGAAACTTTGCTAAAAAGATCAAATCTGTTCAGACTGATTGAAGGGAAACGTTTTTCTGAGACTCACTGCGGCGCCGGTCCAGCCGCGGCCGGCCTTCTGGGTTTCAGGCTGCTCCTCCAGTCAGGAGGCTTCTCCAGACCAAAACCAGAGACAAACAGAGTTAATAAATGTTGGTCTCTGATCATAACTGTAACGTTCCTCTCAGACCTGCGAGGCGTCTTTCGTCTCCTTCCTGGAGGGAGGTGAAGATCTTCTGATGGATTCTTCGGAGACGGCGAGTCTGGACGGAGTTCGCTCTCTGACAGGAAACAGATTCATCAGCTCTGATGGCGATCCGGAGGATCTCTGACGGATCCCACTCTCACCGTGGCGGCGAGCCGCTGGACGCCGTGGCGATGGGGGCCGGCAGCGGCGGACTCATGGCTTCCAGGGAATTGCATGGCGGCAGGAAGTTCATCATCAGACGGCCCCATGTGGCGAAGTTCAGGTTCATCTGAGACGCCCGCAGGAAGTTCCTCCCTGGAGGAAGCAGACAGCAGGTCCAGGATGATGTCACCAAGCCGCCATGTTTCCTGAACCAAAACATCTTACAGCGTTCTCCCCGACTCGGAACCGGCCTTACTAGAACCAACTCCACTGGGTCCAAGGCAAAACGTGACATCGGAAGACTGCTGGTCACTGATTGGCCAGGGGGCGGAGTCACTGGTTATGTCACGATTCCGTTACAATAACCCGACATCAACAGCGACCGACAAAAAAAACCAAACCCAAACTGAGCCGAACCAACCGGGCCTATCTACCCGACCCGCCGGGCCCTGATGGTGCTGCTGGACAGGAATCCGTTCGGTTCTTCAGAAGAATCTGTTCAGGTTCCCAAAACAACGAAGTTCTGGACATACTTTCGATTAATCCGCTAAAAGCGAAGCTAATTTCTCCGTTTAGCACCTTTTGGTTTTGCTAGCTGTGAAAACGCTTAGCGCACTTAGCTTCCCCTAATACATTCTCCCAGAAAAATTTAAACCCGCAGTTTACTCTCTGGTAAACTTTCAGCTGAATAAAGTTTGACCTTTGTGTTGAAGTTTGGATGTGGAGAATTAAAGTTTTCAGACACAAAGGAACCGGCGCCCCTCGGTGGATCGCGCCGGTGGGTCGCGGGGCGGCGGTGGGTCGCGGGGCGGCGGTGGGTCGCGGGGCGGCCGGTGGGTCGCGGGGCGGCGGTGGGTCGCGGGGCGGCCGGTGGGTCGCGGGGCGGCGGTGGGTCGCGGGGCGGCCGGTGGGTCGCGGGGCGGCGGTGGGTCGCGGGACGGCCACGTCGAGGTCTGTAGCCTCTGTACGAGACGCTCACTCTGAACGCTGCATCGTACGTATTTAACAAAAATGTCCTGAAAGCATCAAGAAATATTAATTTTTCACCTTTTTCCTTGGGGAAAATCCTCATCTGCCTCTGGAGTTTGGACGGACGCTCGATGACGGGATTGATGAACGTCACCTGGAAATAAAAATGAAGAGCTGATCAAGTTTCAGGACATAAATGAAAGATTTTCAGTTATAAAACTCAACACCGATTCATTTTCTTTCTGTGATAAAAGTCTGCAGCTCTTCATCTCTTCAAGGTGAAAACGGGTGAGGTCAGGGGTCAGTCAGGGGTCAGCCAGGGGTCACTGGGTGTTAAACTACTTGCTGTAAGTTAACAGTCCAAACTGCTGCAGCTTTTATTCAACGTTCATTTAGATTCATGTTGCATTTCTGTCCTACAGAGATGCTGCTGGATTACACAGACGATGTGGTGCTATTGGATCATGAAGGTTCTGGAATCTGATCAGTTGGTTCTGCTGTTAAACGTGATGAGAGCAAAGAGAACCCGACCCTGGTTCTGTATAACTGGACCTGTAACTGGAAAGCAGTCAAACCTCGATGAAGATGATTCCCTGAGGCTCCAGCTCCAAACACATGCCGTGTCTGCGGTTGTCCAGGAAGTCCTCCAGGCGCAGGAACTTCACGGCGCTCAGCGCCCGCCAGTCCCTCCGGTACACCGCCACCTCCAGCTCCCTGGACTGGACCAGAACCAGCACCACAATCACTACTGGTTTACAGCAGGAGCCACTTTCTGCTCCGTCTGGAGCCTCTAAGGTCCACCAGACTGGAAAATTATTCTCTGGTTTGGATCAGAACCAGAACCACCAGTGTACTGACCCGCTCCAGCTCGGTGCTGAAATTCTGGCCCCAGGCCTCCTTGCCCTGCGGCCTCCAGTGAGTCCGGCCCATGACCCGGTTGTCGACCTTCAGCACGGCGCTGACCTCCGCTGGAACAGAGACAGGAGGGAGAAACCGGGTCATTTCTGATCCGGATGTTCTGGATGGTTCTGCTCAGATCAAACAAGCCGCGGCGCTTTGGATCTCACGGGAAACGAAGGAATTATTTCAACAGTTCAAACTAAAACCTGACGGAAACGTCGGTCAGGTTTTGGTTTGGATTAAACGGGCCTTTCTCCGACATTCCCAACAGAATCTAAATCAGGAACATCAACGTTAATATCAACGTTTCTCCGCCGGGATGCAGCAGATTCCTTACAGGACAGTTCGTCAGACTTCCCCGTCTTCCCGTTGGCGCTCCGTCCAGAACCCTTCACCTTCATGGACTTCCCGTCGGCGTAGATCCCAGAGAACTGGGCGGCGCTGCGGCCCGGAACGTCCTCCAGCAGGTCCTGGACGCCCAACAGGCAGACCTCCAGCCGGCCTGCAGGACGACAGCCGGGTCAGAATCACCGCGTTGGGTCAGTCTGCGACTCGCTCGATTCTTCTGGATCTAATTAAACTGATATTTAGGAGGAACTTCATGATTTGATCTTATTCTGAGGCTCAACATTAGTAAGACCAGAGAGATGGTGATTGACTTCAGAAGGAAGAAGATACCTTCACGGCCACTAAAGGTCAAAGGGGAAGTGGTGGAGGAGGTGGAGGATTACAAATACCTGGGAGTTGTAATCGGCAACAGACTGGACTGGGCATCTAACACTGACGCTGTGTGCAGGAAGGGGATGAGCAGACTCTATTTTTTAAGGAAGCTGAGATCCTTCAATGTGTGCAGCAAGATGTTGGAGACCTTCTATCACAGTGTTGTTGCCGGCGCCATCTTCTTTGCTGCTGTGTGTTGGGGAAGCAGCATCAGAGCCAGCGACTCTAATAGACTAGACAAAATCATCAGGAAAGCTGGCTCTGTACTGGGACTAAGGCTGGAGTCCCTGGAAACTGTGGTGGAGAGGAGGACACTGAAGAAGGTTCTGTCTATGATGGACAATAAACAGCAGCCTCTCCACCACATAGTGGACAGACAGCGGAGCACCTTCTCACATAGGCTGCTCCAGCTCCGCTGTCGTAGGGACAGATACAGGAAATCCTTCCTGCCACATGCCATCTCACTGTACAATAAAAGCTAAATCATTGTTCTGCACTAATCAGTCCAATTTTGCACAACTGCACTGTGGCACACTGCTGTACATATATTTACATATACATATCTGCATTTTTTTAATCTTTGCTAGGACTGCTCTAAGCTGCTTTTATATTGACAGCATTTTATATTTTATTTTATCTTGTCTACATTGCTACTCAGTGGTGGTTGTTGTGTGTCTTGTCTCTATGCTGCTGTAACTGCGGAATAATTTCCCTGCTGGGATGAATAAAGTAATTCTATTCTATTCTATTCTATTATTCAGAAACATTTCAGTTCCCTGAGGTTTGACCCAAAAGAGGTTCAGGATTCAACCCGGGAAAATGACATCTGAGAAACAGGCAGGAGGAGAATCAAGAGATTAGTGAGTGAGAGCCGAGCGACATCTGGGAGTGAGCAGGAAACCATCGCCATGTTCGAGCATCACCAAACAGGAAGTCATGAGTCCAATGGATCCTCCAGGATGTTTCTGGGTTATGAAAGTACTGGACCTGTTAGACTGGCCGGTCTGAAGAAGGAGGAGGAGGATGATGATGAGGAAGACGACGGAGCGGCGGACTGTTTCTTCGGCGTTCCGTAGGACGGAGCGACTCCAGACTCCAGAGTCTCCATGATGGCGGCTCGCGTGGGATGATCCTCAGGAAGCTCGGCGAGCCGCCGCTCCAGGGAGAGACGCAGGAGGTCCACCTTCTGGGACGACTCCCGGACCCGGGCCTGGGCCTGGAGGGACAGAACCCATCAGAACCCTTCTGGAGAACTGATCAGAACCCTTCAGAACCCTTCAGTACCGATCGGATCATGGTCAATGAGCCCAGCGATCCAAGGACAGATGAAATAACAAATTGGAGGTAAACTGTATTATTTGTATATTTGCATTAGTTTAAATAGTGTCATGAAAACAAAATGAAAATGGACTAAATAATATTTATAGAAATAATAACCACAGAAAATCTACATTTGACAAAAACTGAAGTTTTTCCAGCTTCCTGCTCAACAACCATCATGAAAAACTGCTCAACTGCTGGCCAATCAAATTCCCTGACAGTGTTAGCTCCGCCCACCAAACGTTAAAAACACAATTAGTCCCGCCCATGGAGGAGTAAACAGTGTTAGCCCCGCCCACTGAGGAGTAAACAGTGTTAGTCCCGCCCATGGAGGAGTAAACAGTGTTAGCCCCGCCCACCAAGGAGTAAACAGTGTTAGCCCCGCCCACCAGTTCTTAAACTGTTTAAAGAAACATTAAATATAACCAACACTTTACAGTTAACAACTTCCACATGGAATCATAAATGTTTTTATGGATTTAATGTCTGCATTCCTCATTGTGTTAATTTATTTAAGACGTGTTTATTGAATTGTGTCACCTTTGGGCCTTGATTTACACACATTCCACTGCTGTCAGACTTGGAATAGGCCATTAAAGCTGATGTTGTGCCATAGCTACATATTAGCAAATGTTGTTGTAGTTCATCTAGTTATGATCAGAAAAATACGATTAATATTCGGCCATGTTTCTAAAAGCAGAACAACATGAGAAAGGATAAAGCTCTCCACACCACAGCAGTGCAGGAAGGGCTGTTAATGATGGCAGCCAGGATCCCTGACCCAATCGGGTCGGTACCTCGGTCAGAACCCGGCGCTCCTTCGGGTCCACCAGCTTCGTCACGTTCCTGGCTCCTTCGGCGACGGCTGATTCGATCTTCATGCGGTGCAGCAGCTCAGCGACGCGCAGCTCCACCGGGCCGATGATCTCCTCGTCAGGACCTGGGACAGAGAGACGGCTCAGAGCCGGCCGGACCCGGACCCGGTCCAGGACAGAACCGCTCCGTTCGGTTACCAAGGGAAGAGCCCTCGTCCCGGGCCTGGCCGACTTTAACGATCTGCATCCTCAGCAGCTCGATCTTGGTCCGGCTGTCCTGGAGCATCTGCTGGGCCGTGGCCAGCATCTTCCGGTCCTGGAACACAAACCGGACCGGGTCACGGCTCTGATCCACTCGGACCGGGTCACGGTTGAGGAGCTTTATTTTGAAGGAGACAGGAAGTTGGTCTCACCTTGAAGGACCTGCTGCTGTAGGTCTGAATCATGTTCTCGGCGCCCTGCTTCACTTTGGTCTCCATCGTCAGCTGTTTCTTCAGATTTCTGATGCGGCTGGCCAGCGGTGATGTCACTTCCTCCCACTGACTCGGCTCTGATGATTGGTTCTCTTCCTCCTCTGGGACGGCCGCTTTGAAACGCACAAACAGAGTCAACAAACTTATTTAAAATTTGAGTCTCCTGGTTGCTATGGTGATTCCCACCTTACGTGGGACACGGGGAGGAGGCGGAGCCTATATTCACCAATAAGGATCCAGGAGAAACAATCAGTCGCTGAGTCAGCAAAACGTCAAAATTAAAGCCGTGCTTCAGGGCTTCTGCTAAATATCAGGTTGGTGTAGTGCGTTAGCATTAGCTTCTGCTAAATATCAGGTTGGTGTAGTGTGTTAGCATTAGCTTCTGCTAAATATCAGGTTGGTGTAGCGCGTTAGCATTAGCTTCTGCTAAATATCAGGTTGGTGTAGTGTGTTAGCATTAGCTTCTGCTAAATATCAGGTTGGTGTAGTGCGTTAGCATTAGCTTCTGCTAAATATCAGGTTGGTGTAGTGCGTTAGCATTAGCTTCTGCTAAATATCAGGTTGGTGTAGCGCGTTAGCATTAGCTTCTGCTAAATATCAGGTTGGTGTAGCGCGTTAGCATTAGCTTCTGCTAAATATCAGGTTGGTGTAGTGTGTTAGCATTAGCTTCTGCTAAATATCAGGTTGGTGTAGCACGTTAGCATTAGCTTCTGCTAAATATCAGGTTGGTGTAGTGCGTTAGCATTAGCTTCTGCTAAATATCAGGTTGGTGTAGTGTGTTAGCATTAGCTTCTGCTAAACATCGTCTGGAAAAATCTAAAGAAATCCTGAAAGCTGGAAAATGGATCCCAGTTGAATTATTCTGATTTATTTGGCCTGAGCGGCTCCAGAACGTTTATAGCTGCTGTAGCCTTTTACCTGTGTGGTCGTCCTTCTCCGTTGCCATGGAGATGGCGTTGAGCTCCTGCAGCTGCAGGTGGAGCTGCTCCAGCTTGCGGTTGGACGCCTTCACCTCGCCGTCCACGGCGCCGCCCCGCCTGCTCGGGTACGCCCGCCGCATCCTCTCCGCCGCCTCCTTGATCTTCAGCTCCAGCTGGATCTCCTGCCGGACCTGCGCCCGGGCGTTCTCCAGCCGCTGCTGGAACTGCGGGTCCAGAATGTCCAGCTGCTGCTGCTTCCCATCCTGACAGGAAACACACAGTGGCTGAGGCCGGGTCACTTCCTGTTGGACTGCAGCTGCTTTACTCTCAGAATCCACTCAGATCAGAAACCTGATCTAAACCGAACCAGGATCACAGAGAGAGAGAGACTACAGAAACCGATTTCTCCTCTGATACTTTTTTTTACCCCTCCAGGGTATTTTGTGGCTCTAGTGCCCCTGATATGACAGCAGGCTGACAGGAAACGGGGGAAGACAGGGGGGAAGAAACGCGTCGAGGACTCAAGGCCTCCAAATGCGGGTCGCGCTAACCGCTACGCCACCACGGCACGCCCCCTCCTCTGATACTTTGACTAGGACATTGAGAACAGACTGGAAACCCTCTCCTGCAAGATGACCTTTGACCCTCTGGTCCAGTAGGAGCAGGATGGGACCAAGAACACATCCTGGGGATCAAAGCTCAGAGATGAACCACTGAAGACGACGAGTCATTGATCATCGACTTACTGTACAGTAAATGTCTCACTGTGTGGATTTCATTAATTCACCTCAAACGTTTTCCTTCCACTAAACTTTCTATCATGATTTCAGAATCAAAACATTTTGTTGCTCAGCAGGTTCAGATCACAGATGGATTAATATTTAAATATGAGGAACTGAAACCAGAAAAATCAAAGTTAATGAAACGAACAGATTAAAGATTAAATATGAACAAAAACAAGACAGAACAATTCTACTGCAGGATTTCTGCTGCTGTCATGAGAACCAGTCCGGTTCCGGACTTCCAGCTGGTTCCGAACCTTCAACCGGTTCCGGACCAGCTGGTTCCGAGCAGCCGGAAGTCGTTCTGTAGTGATTGTCTCAGGTGTTTGTGTCAGGAAGACAAAGCCAGGTGAGGAGGAGACAAACTGGACCAACAGGTAAATCCGCAGCAGCAGCTCTGTGACTCCAGCCGGAACCTCGGTGACCCGGACCGGTTCTGATGGGCCCCACAACCGGTCCGGGTCTGTAGGTACGGAGCAGGACTCACCTGTGGCGTCGGGGCTGACATGGCGGCCAGGTGCGCGGACGGACGCTCGGACTGATCTACCTGCTCAGGTGAGCTGACGGCCGCGGCTTCTTCCTCAATCACCGATGGAAACAAATCTGAGCGATCCTTTGAATCCGCGCTGACGTCACGGCGCGCTGATTGGCCGCGCGCGGGCACATCGATGCACCTGAAGCCAATCAGATCGCAGCACCGGGTGCACCTGCACAGGTAAGGCATTCCGGCAGCCTCCTCCCTGGAGCTGTCATCACAGCACTGAGTCACTCAGCAGGTCGGCCCAGACACGCAGAGCGGAGGAACGTCACTTCCGGTCAACAGTTCAGGACAGAACCATCCTTCTGACCCACACCGAGCCGTGACCGGGTCACATGACGTCACAGCAGCGTCACCTGAGCAGAAAACTGAAAGAAACAGAAATCAGTCTCTGGTGTTAAAATAATGACATCACTTCCTGCCGCAGGCCGGATCCTGAAGACTAGCTCAGCTGCTGGTCACTTCCTGCTTCAGCCTGACCAGAAACAAACTAAAGAGGAAATAATTATAATAGTAATAAGGTCAAAGGTCAGGGAAACAGACAGACCACACACATGCTGGACACAGATTGTTCAGAGACCTGCTGGGACTAGTTACTGGACTGGTTGAGAAAAGCTGGTTGGTTCCAGTCCATGATTCTGACTCCAATATCCTGATCAATAACTTCATGGTTAGTTTATCGTTTCCTTCAGTAAAACTCGAAGCATCACTCAGGTTAAACTGGAAAAGGTAAAACCGTCAATTTACCACAAACTGGGGCAAGTTGAAGGTTTTTTTTAAGAAATCATATATTTCTTTATGTCACAGACGGATTGTTAGCATTTCCACAGAAAACATTCTGAACTAAAGGCAGACATTTTGTTTTACTGCTGGATCGTTTGCTGAGAGGACAGAAGAAATAAAAACATCTGATTATTTTAAAAAGTCACCCAGTCGCACATTCATTAGTGAGTCTGATATTCTGTACAAAATTATAACATAAAAATACTGCACAGTTATTAGAAGAGGAATATTATTATTATTACTGTTAAAGTTGTTTCTTATTTTTTGTATATTTTTAACATTTTTGGATCTTTTTTGTGTGAATCTGATGCTGATTTTCCAATCTAATATTATAATATTTATATTCTGCCCTACATTCACATACTATGTACATAATGTTCTTTTTTCCTTCATTTTATTTCCTGTAGAGTTTATATATTTATGCTTCATATCTGGTCCTGACTTCATGCAGTTCCCGTGGCGTCCACATCCCTCCGGGCCACCGGGGGCAGCAGAGAGCCATAAATGTGTTGACGGAGGCGGGTCGGTTTGTTCCCATCGTGGCGCTGCTGGCGGACTGTTGTTTGTGAGGTGAAGTAAGTTTTGTCGTCAGGAGCTGAGATTTAACCCGCCGGGAGGAACTTCAGGTCTACTGAGCGTCGGAGAAGCGGCAGCATGTCGGCCTCAGCGGCTAAAGTGAGCAGGAAGGAGAATTCAAACCACGACGCAGGGGACGAGACCTCCGGTAATAACGGTTCTCCTCTCAGCGCCATTTTCAGCTGTTTACCGTCATTATGCCGTCCTCACGGCCTCGGGTTCCGCTGATGGACTCGTGTTAACCACATCCTGGGAGTTAAAGCACCTGGTTTCCAGAAACGGCCTCAGTTCGCTCAACATGTTGAGATATTTAGTGATGCAGCTGCAGCTAACTAGCCGCGTTAGCCTCCGTTAGCTTCTACTAGCTTCTGCTAGCCTGTAGCCGTTAGTTTACAATACAGCAGGCCAGCAGTTGTTCTCAGTTTGGCTCCTAAACGTTGTTTAAATAACCAGATCGGGCTAATTGACCGAGTTTGGGTCACTGTGAGCTTTTTATTAACAGTGAGACGGCAGCAGGAGGCGCTGGCTGAGCTCAGGGCTTCCTCAGCAGACACGGAGCCGGAGCTCAGCCCGTTTTTCATTCAAACCAGGCCGCCTTAAACGGCAACAGGAAGGAGGGGGGTGGAGGGGCCGTCTGCGGGGGGAACCCACGATCTGCAGCGTGGAAAACCCCCAGCCAGGAGGGAATGCCTCCAGGAAAACACGACCCGGATCTGGGAGCCCTGGGGCGGAAACACCGCGTCCTGATTCTTGTCCTCCAGAGGGACATGGAGGCGGCGGAGGGTCCGCAGAGCCACACTGGACAAAATATCTAAAACCAAAGAGCAGCAGGATTACAACATGAAATACTGGGCAGTGATTAAATGTAACCATGGAAATGTGGAGAGTAGAATCATATTTTATATAAATGTGTGTTTGCGCATTAAAAAATGTACTTAGAGTAATTAAAAATAAAGCAGTCAGGATGAAGGATCTGTGTTCACGCTGCTTTCAGCAGCTGGTTTTAGATTATACTTTTATTTTACTATAGAAGTTTACATTTTATTTCATTATGTTGAGTATTTTGTGTTTTTTGCTGCTGCCCAATAATTTCCCAATCCTGGATCAATAAAGTTCATGTTCAGTAAAGCTCAAATACTCTGAAATAAAAACTTTAATTTATGTAGAAAATATTGTTCACGTTTAATATTTAACTCATGAAGGGAGTTTAGAAAATTCATCAAGTAGATCTTTGACGGTCTGAACGCTAACAGGCTGAGGATGTTCATTAGATCGCCTGTTAACATTTCCAGAATGTTTTTTATTTTAAACCAAAATGATTTTGATCTTAAATTAATTTCTTGTATTTTACTGGGATATTATTTCCTGAATTTTGATGTTTTGTGTTCAGAGAAAGAACAGCAGGAGGCGATCGAACACATTGATGAAGTACAGAACGAAATCGACAGGTGAGTCTGAACCCGACGTGTCGTCATGGAAACCGTTTTCTGTTCTGACACGCTGATTGGTTTCCAGATTAAACGAACAGGCCAGTGAAGAAATTTTAAAAGTAGAGCAGAAGTACAACAAATTACGCCAGCCGTTCTTTCAGAAGAGATCAGAGCTCATCGCCAAAATCCCAAACTTCTGGGTCACAACGTTCGTCAACCATCCACAAGGTAAACAGCCGGATCCGGTTCTGGTTCTGGTTCCTCCTGTCAGGAACAGATAAAAACTCCTGTCTGCTGCTTGTAGTTTCGGCTCTTCTGGGGGAGGAAGATGAAGAAGCTCTTCATTATCTGTCCAAGGTTGAGGTCACAGAGTTCGAGGACATCAAGTCTGGATACAGAATAGATTTTGTGAGTCTCAGGTTGATTCTCTTAGTTTGTTCTGAAGCTGATGATGATGATTTCTGATCCACCTGTTCTCCTCTGTGTCCCTGCAGTCCTTCGACGAGAATCCGTACTTCGAGAACAAAGTTCTGTCCAAAGAGTTTAACGTCAACGAGGGCGGAGATCCGGTTTCCAAATCCACTGAGATCAAATGGAAAACTGGAAAGGTGCGTTTGCTCCGGCCTGCCGACCAAAAGCTTCTACCTGCAATTCAGGAAGTGGAAATAAATGTAATAATCCGGACTAACCTGAAACAAAAGACGTTTGGGCAGAAATAAATATGTTTTCATGAGTTTTATGTAAATATGTAGTTTCAAGCATTTAAATTGAGCAGGAAGGTCATTCAGCTTAACTATTGTTTCAATGTGACTAATATTTATTATTCCTATTGTCTTTTTTTAGTTCATTTGTTTCATCTCCAAAGTCGGGTGCTGAAAAAGTTTCTAAAACTTCCCTTGAAATTCTTAAAGTGCTAAAATTTTACTGTAGGAAAAGTTTAACATTGTTCTGGGTTATGTTTCAACCTGGTAAAGGTTAAACAGATAACCGGGGATTGGCTGAATCTGGGTGAGGAGGAGCTTTTTCAGGGGCAGATCTGTTGAGGTCGGGATGACAATCATCATCGACATGTAACTATTGACCTTTGACCTCTGGGTTCTACAGGACCTGACCAAACGGAGCAGCCAGACGCCGAACAAAGCTGGGAAGAAGCGTCAGCACGAGGAGCCGGAGAGCTTCTTCACCTGGTTCACCGACCACTCAGACGCCGGCGCCGACGAGCTGGGAGAGGTCATCAAGGACGACATCTGGCCCAACCCGCTGCAGTACTACCTGGTAGGTGCAGGGGGCGCCGCTGGGACGGGGGGCGCCGCCCGGCGGTTCGCTGACTGTCTGGACGCTTCCAGGTTCCTGACATGGAGGATGAGGAGGGTGAGGACGACGAAGAGGAGGATGAGGAAGGTCTGGAGGACATCGACGAGGGCGAGGAAGAGGAAGGCGAAGACGAGGATGGAGAAGGGGAAGATGGAGAGGTGAGAGCTGCAGCTGGTCGTCATGGTTACTGTAAACAATGTTTCCTGAAGGAGGCTGCTGATGGCCCTCCACAGCAAGCACGAGGCGACAGTGGGAACAAACCTCCAGCAGAACCAGAACAGCGTTGCTATGGAGACTGAACCGGTCTGTGGTTGGAGGCGACATCCTGAACGTGTTGCTATGGCAACCTGCTTTAACTGTCTGGATTAAAGCAGTCCACTCAGATTATTGATCCGATTCTGGTTTTAACAACTAGTGAGAGGCTGAACCGGTTTAAACCGGTTTTCAGAACCGGTTCTGATCCGGTTCAGAACTAGAGCTTGAGGAAGTGATTTCCTCCAGATTCTGTGAAGAATCAAAACGTGTCCTTGAGAAGCGACCGGCCGCACTAAGGTCTGGTTCTGTTCTGACCCGGTTCTGCCGGACCCTAACCTGGTGTCTCTGTCCTTCTGTCTCTTCAGGACGACGGTGAGGACGACTGAAGCGTCTCGGCGCCGTCCTCCCGCTGTGACCCGTCTGTGGGAAGGGGGTGGGGGGATTTGTAAAATATTTTTTTTGTTTCTAATATTTTCCTCCTGTGTGTCGTCGACCCGTCGGCGCCGGCCCGGCCCAGGGGGCGGCGCCGGACTGTCCCGTCGTCGGTCTCCAGACGCACCAGATGAAAACAACGATAACTTTGTAGCATTCTGCACGTCATTTCCTGTAGATTAAAGACGCGTCCATTAGTTGGTCCAGATGGCGGTTCTGTTGTGTTTCTGCTAATAAGCCATGGTGCCGTGAGAACGTCTCATCCTAGCATCTTTAGCCACTTTTCTATATATATAAATGTATATTGTATGGGGTGGTGGGGGCTCTCCCATGAAGCAGCACCAGCTCGTTCCTCAGTCTCTACATGTTTCCGCTCAGAAAGCCAGTTCGGTCGGTTCCGCCTCGACCCGCTTCTCCCACAAACACATGAAATCCTTTTTTTGTCTGTTTTAAATAAAATAAACCCAAATCTGGAGTCTGGTTCTGAACTCATTTATTACTAATCTGATTTGATCCTGAAGTAAATCTCGGATTGGAACGAAACTCTGCCGATCCAGAATCTGCTGGTCCAAAATGCCAAGATGTTCAGTTGCATCAGCTTTTCTAGAGTAACTGGCTTTCTGATGTGACCCGAACGGAACCGGTCCGGTTAAACATGTCCGCCTCACTGGAAGTGACTTTTCTAATAAACCAATATGGCCGAATCAACCCTGGCTGTTTATTCCTGATTCTGGTGGAACCCACACTCTGGATCCAGTTCATAAATCATCTGGTTCTGATGAATCTAACTGGAACGATCCACCGGGTCCAATAGATCCATGGTACTGTGAAAAAGTATTTTAAATCCTTTTCCCTGCGGCTCGTTTCCTGTTTTATTATGATAAAAATAAATGGCTTTCAGACCCGCTGCTCCATCACAGCTGATTCAAATGGTCCAATTACCTGAGCGGGTCGAACTACCGAACCAGGACAGTAAATCATGAACGGTACCGGTACCGGACGGCTCAGCTAAAGTAAGAACTCTTTATAAAATGTGGTTATTTAGCCGTTTATAAGATAAACGTGTTTGTTTTATAAGGTCATATTTTCACCATGTTATTCATAACGCAGCTTTAAATTAAATATGTAAACATTTAAACATTTAAGTATTTAGGAAGTTAAAGATTAAGTTAGCGAGATAAATGTTTAGCTTCAAACATTTAGCTTTAATAGCTTGGAAGCTACATATGATGGAAAACTAATTATGCCAAATGTGTAGTTAGAAAACTTCATATTTAGTTAAATATGAAGCTTCAAACTAGTTAGCGATATAATTATATACATTTACATATATATAAATATATAGCGATATCGCTAACTATCACTATTGAAGCTTAATGATATTTCAGTTCCAAACTAATTAAGATAAAATAATTTTCAAAGTAAATATGGAGCTCAATATTCAGTTTGAAGTAAATACTGTTTGCTAACAATATTTAGCTTTTAGTTAGCAAGCTAAGAATGTTCTGAATATTTAGCTTTCTAACATTTCATTTGCCAACTGGTTTCAAAACTACTTAGTGAGCCAAATGTTTAAATTATTTAGCTCTATATTTAGTTGGCAAATTAAATATTTACTTTGCTAATTATTTCAAAATAATAAATTAATATACATTAGTGACTCATTTTTCCCTCTTATGTCTAAATAATCCAGATTATTTGATTAACTTTGGACCGACTTCGTCCTCCGGACCGGTCCAGGAGTCGGACCGCCTCCGGTTTCCCACCAGGAAATGACATCACTCAGACCAGGAAATGACATCACACAGCTTCCAGGATTTAATACAAACACGATTCAGAGAAAATCTGTCAACATTTTCAAGTATAAAACTGGATCGGAACCGAACGGATCCGTGTTTAATTTCCCGGTTTTGATTGGAATGATTTGGGACGCGTTTGGACCCGTCGGAACCAGAACCTCCTCTTCCATTAAAACTGTTCAGTGATTCCAGCGTTGAGTCATTATTCCAGCAGACCATTCAGAACTTTTAACATCATCAGAACCGGCAGAGTCCAACAGCGGCCGGGTCGCCCAACAGGAGGCCAAGTCCACCATCTGGCCCCCGGTACCAGGAACACTGAACAGAACCAGGAACCCTCAGGTCCGGTCAGAACCGGACCTTCAGTCTGCATCCACGGCCCCACATGCTGCGGTCGGGCTGGGCGGCGCCGACCGGGCCAGCCGGAGTGGGCCGGGCCACGGAGGAGAACGGCCGGGCGTTGATGGCGAGTCGCGGCGAGTCGTCCTGCAGCGCCACCAGCTGGCCGTCCTGGACCAGGCCGAACACGTCCAGGAACCGCAGGGACGGGATCGCCTTCCCAAGGTCACTGGGGACAGAACCAGAACCGGGTCAGAACCAGAACACCAGCTGAGCACTAAACTATTCTACCATGTCCAGAACCTTTGGAAGCTGCATCTGGTTCTGGTCCAAACTCACCAACCGGGTCAGATCAGAAGCTTTAACCGATTCTACCAGTTAATCTGAAAAGTGTGGCCTGCTTTTAAATCCATCCACACCGAGTCAGAACCAGGAGGAGGGTGTGGACTTTGACTAGGCCGCAGTGACTCACCACAGCGCCGCCAGGTGGATGTGGTAGCAGCGGCTCAGCGACAGGTGGAGCAGCTTCTTCAGCCGCTTCAGAACCAGGAAGCTGTCGGCCGTCAGCAGCGTGCTGTCGCTGCAACCAGAGAGACCGTCAGAACCAGAACCAGAACCGCCGCCGGCCACACGCAGCAGCAGCAGCAGGAAGCCACGCCCACCGCTCTCACCTGAGATCCAACGTCTGCAGGTCCGGACATCGCTCCACCAGAACCTTCACATCTGGAACAAACAGGGGAACTGGGTCAGGATGAAGAACAGTTCACCCAAAATAGAACTGTTCATCCAGCAGTTCTCTAGAACTGTTCATCAGACTGAGATGATTTGGTGAAGAACTGAATCACAAAGCAGGTAAACCGTCAGCCCAGGTCCAGTTAAACCCTGCAGAGCGTCCAGAGCAGGGGTTCTGGCCCGGCTCTGACCCGGTTCCGGCTCCTCACCGTCCAGCACCAGGCTGTCCCGGTAGCCGCTCAGGTTGAGGTGTGTGACGGAGGGGCTCAGGGTCTCCACCAGGTTCTGGACGTGGTTCCTGCTGAAGCTGCACCAGGAGATGTTGAGCTGCTCCAACCTGAGGCAGAACACAGAGCGGGTCAGAACCGGGACCGGTCCGGGTCGGCCCGAGCGAAGCCGGTTCTGACCTGCGGCAGGAGCCCAGTGTGGCGGCCAGAGCGGCGGCGGAGAAACCGGAGCAGCCACCCAGGTTGAGCTGCAGCAGGTCCGGGTTCTGGGCCAGGCAGCTGCAGAGCGGACCAGACAGAACCGTCAGAACCAGTCCTACCCACCCGGCCCGGCCCACGGCCCGCCTCCGGCCCGATTACCTGAGGACGTCGTCGGACAGCGGCAGCGCCTCCAGGCTGAGGCGGCGCAGCCGGCTGCAGCGGCAGACGACGCTGCGCAGCGCCGAGGGAGAAACCACGGAACCGGACAGGTCCAGGTCCACCAGCTGGAGCCGCCTGCAGAACCAGAACCAGGAGTCACCAGCCACACAGCTAAAACCACAGAGACATTCAGCATCCACTGGAACAAATCTGAACGGTGCGGCCTGCTTTTATATCAGGGGTCTCAAACTCAATGTACCCGGGGGCCACTGGAGGCCCGGGGGCCGCTGGAGGCCCGGGGGCCGCTGGAGGTAGAGTCTGGGTGAGACTGGGCCGCATTCACACACACGGCCTCCTCAGCAGAACCTTTCTGATTGGCTATCACCATATTTGGCCGTAGTCAGGCGCTGTAACAGCCGTAATTGTGTAGTGTCTCTTTAAGACACTCTAGTGTTGCTAGTGACGTCACAAGTATGCGCCACGGCTTCTCTGTAGAGAGCCTGGGAGAAACGTGCTACGACATGTTAGCTTTCTTTAGTAATGTTACGGGTTGTTTGGACTCTGCTAATTTTCATGTCTGATATTATAGCAGCCGTTCAAGCGGCTTTGTAAGGTTGGTGAAGAGAGTTTATTAAAGGACAACACTGGGAAATTCCCAGTACCAGAGTGGTTGGGAGGTTTTGACCGTCCTGACCAGTCTGCCGCCTCCTCTCCTCCTTAAACACAACCCAGCGTTACAACGCCTAACCTTAATTACGTTACACTGATCAGCAACTTCCGGGTCTAGACTGGATGCTGAAGCACGTGAAGCGGAGCGGCGCAGAAATTGCTCATGTACGGCATGCAAATAATGACAAATAGAAAATGCAAATAGGCCCGGCCGATGTCCCGCCCCCGAGAGCAATATACTCCACCATGATTGGTTCGTTCAGCTCCGCACACAACACTGAAAAGTGCCAATTATATTAAACTGGCGGCCGCACTAACAATAAACTTTCATATTAAGGGGGGGCCACAAACTATCGTCCCGAGGGCCGCAGTTGGCCCGCGGGCCGCGAGTTTGAGACCCCTGTTTTACATCCAACCCCTTTACACAGAAACCGCTAAATAAACCAGACCAGACCCGGCGGTCCAGATGTTCTGGTTCCGTAGAGAAACCAGCTCACAGGGCAGCATGGTGCTGAGCCTGGGGTCAAAGGTCACCAGCCTGAACATGCAGCATCATGGGTTAGAATGGCCTAGTCAAAGTCCAGAGCTGAACCCAGCTGAGGCAGGGTTTAAAGGCACGCCGCACTTTTCAGATCTTATTATTGCATCTTTGGGTTCATTAAGAACCCAGATCAGAACCACGAACCGGGCCTTACCGGACCAGGAGGAAGTTCTGGACTCACCCGGGTTCTGAGAGGTCTGGTTCCTCAACAAACGCCCGAGGGCAGCGCAGCCTCTGGACCCCGGTGCTCAGAACCAAACGCAGAGCCGGGCCCGTTTGGGTCAGGCCCTCCAGGTCCACACTGACCCACAGGGACTCGTCCAGCCTGCAGAACCAGAACCAGAACCGGACGGGTTCCTTTAACAGGCCAAAACAAACATCTGTTCATAATTTAACGGTGCTGGATATGGAGCGCCTTCTGTTACTGGGAATACTGGGACTGGAGAGACTTTCAAATTAAAAGCCCACATTTCAACAAACTCAGCTTTAACTCGATTCCAATAATCGATTATTCTGACGATTAATTGGATAAAAAAACATTAAAATAATTCTAAACAATAGAAACGCATTAAAATATGAAAATAAAATCAATTTAAATCAAACTAAACATTTTATTGCCTGAAGCTGAACAGCAGCAACACAGTGATTGATTATTGATTCAATGGATGGAAAGGTGATTGATTGGAGATTTTCCAGAATGTGAAGCTAAAACTGGACCGGAGTTCTGGTGGAATAGATCGAGTCCAGTTAGCGATTAATCGATCGTTTCAATAACTGATTGATCATTCCAGCAGAAATTGAAATGATAATAAAAAATGAATGCAAATTGAATAATGAACGTGTTGTGAGCTGTGACCCATCAGAACCGGTTCGGGACTCACGCCAGGCGGCGCCAGCGGCGGCAAACCGCAGAAACCCGCAGCAGGTCCGGCAGCGGCAGGCAGCCGCAGATCCGCAGCAGCAGCTCGTCCGGCAGGTGATCCCAGGAAACACCTGCAGGGAAACAGCTGGAGTCACACCTGGACACACCCTCCGGAACCAGAACCGGGCCGGGTCCCCACCTGAGTTGGACCGCCACCTCCTCCGGGACCTCCGGGCCAGGACGAACCGGCCCTCCCGGTTCTCCTTGCCCAGGCAGGCCGGCCAGGGCTGCTTGGGCCGCGGGGAGCGCAGCAGCACCAGGTCGGTCGGAGTGGACTCGGAACCGAGGCTCTTCCTCTTGATGCCGAACCGCTTCTGGCAGGAGAGCTCCTGCAGGGGAAGGCTGCAGGCACAGGTCAGAGGTCACAGGTCAGAACAGCACAGCTGGGATGGTCCAGACCGCGGAGGCTGCGGCCGCTGTCCGCCATGTTGGGGACCTCCAGTCAGCCTCACCAGTTCAGACTCAGACTTTATTGATCCTTCAGGAAACTGAAGTTACCAGCAGCTCCCAGGCAAAAAACAGAGATAACACACAGTAAGCAAAGTGCAAAAGAATACAAAATACAAATTAAATACTAAGGTACACAATAAATGTGAGTAACCAAAACCTTAAATTATGCAAGAAACAAGGAATAAGAATATAAGTAAATATAAATACAACACAAAAAAAATATAAGAATTTGGCGGATAGATTGACCAGTGATTATCGTATTGCACTATGTGGTTTGACCTGATAAGTATGGAAGTATTCATACTGGTTTAACTGGTTTAATATTAGGTTAAGCGGCTGGAACGAGACAAAGAGCCGCCGATAAACTGGACCAGGCTGACTGGGAGGAAATGGCGCCATTTAACACGAATGAAGTCAGATTATGGCTAAAAACAAATCAGATTATAATAACATCTATTCATAATCGGACAGAGACGCTGACCAGATTAGTTCATCTGACCCGTTCGTCGGTCCGCGCTGTTCCCTCCAGAATAAAGCGGCGGAAAAACGTCAGAAAGGTGAAGTCAAACCTCAGTTTCCTACCTGTCCTCCGACATGTTCCTCAGTAATCCCGATAATCCCGCCGTTA